>NW_028315283.1:300000-600000 GCF_046866305.1 Octopus bimaculoides
ACGCTTTGATAAATATAATGTTTTCAACACCCATCTAGCTTATATTAACCATCTAGACTTCAAAACGAACAGTGGTTTTGCAAAAATGAAAACTACCTAAAAGTGTCTAAAATCGACTGGAAATCACGAAATAAGCATTTTCAAGTTTTGTTGTTTTTTCATGGTTATTTGCAAAATTTTGTGAGTTAGTGTATTCTGAAAACGGTTGTGACTTCGATGAACGGTTTGATAAATATAATGTTTTCAACACCCATCTAGCTTATATTAACCATCTAGACTTCAAAACGAACAGTGGTTTTGCAAAAATGAAAACTACCTAAAAGTGTCTGAAATCGACTGGAAATCACGAAATAAGCATTTTCAAGTTTTGTTTTTTCATGGTTATTTGCAAGATCTTGTGAGTTTGTGTATTCTGAAAACGGTTGTGACTTCGATGAACTCTTTGATAAATATAATGTTTTCAATACCCATCTAGCTTATATTAACCATGTAGACTTCAAAACGAACAGTGGTTTTGCAAAAATGAAAACTACCTAAAAGTGTCTAAAATCGACTGGAAATCGCTAAATAAGCATTTTCAAGTTTTGTTGTTTTTTCATGGTTATTTGCAAGATCTTGTGAGTTTGTGTTTTCTGAAAACGGTTGTGACTTCGATGAACGCTTTGATAAATATAATGTTTTCAATACCCATGTAGCTTATATTAACCATCTAGACTTCAAAACGAACAGTGGTTTTGCAAAAATGAAAACTACCTAAAAGTGTCTAAAATCGACTGGAAATCACTAAATAAGCATTTTCAAGTTTTGTTGTTTTTTCATGGTTATTTGCAAAATCTTGTGAGTTTGTGTTTTCTGAAAACGGTTGTGACTTCGATGAACGCTTTGATAAATATAATGTTTTCAACACCCATCTAGCTTATATTAACCATCTAGACCTCAAAACGAACAGTGGTTTTGCAAAAATGAAAACTACATAAAAGTGTCTAAGATCGACTGGAAATCACGAAATAAGCATTTTCAAGTTTTGCTGTTTTTTCATGGTTGTTTGCAAGATCTTGTGAGTTTGTGTTTTCTGAAAACGGTTGTGACTTCGATGAACGCTTTGATAAATATAATGTTTTCAATACCCATCTAGCTTATATTAACCATCTAGACTTCAAAACGAACAGTGGTTTTGCAATAATGAAAACTACCTAAAAGTGTCTAAAATCGACTGGAAATCACTAAATAAGCATTTTCAAGTTTTGTTGTTTTTTCATGGTTATTTGCAAAATCTTGTGAGTTTGTGTTTTCTGAAAACGGTTGTGACTTCGATGAACGCTTTGATAAATATAATGTTTTCAACACCCATCTAGCTTATATTAACCATCTAGACTTCAAAACGAACAGTGGTTTTGCAAAAATGAAAACTACATAAAAGTGTCTAAAATCGACTGGAAATCACGAAATAAGCATTTTCAAGTTTTGTTGTTTTTTCATGGTTGTTTGCAAGATCTTGTGAGTTGTGTTTTCTGAAAACGGTTGTGACTTCGATGAACGCTTTGATAAATATAATGTTTTCAATACCCATCTTGCTTATATTAACCATCTAGACTTCAAAACGAACAGTGGTTTTGCAAAAATGAAAACTACCTAAAAGTGTCTAAAATCGACTGGAAATCACTAAATAAGCATTTTCAAGTTTTGTTGTTTTTTCATGGTTATTTGCAAAATCTTGTGAGTTTGTGTTTTCTGAAAACGGTTGTGACTTCGATGAAGGCTTTGATAAATATTATGTTTTCAACACCCATCTAGTTTATATTAACCATCTAGACTTCAAAACGAACAGTGGTTTTGCAAAAATGAAAACTACCTAAAAGTGTCTAAAATCGACTGGAAATCGCTAAATAAGCATTTTCAAGTTTTGTTGTTTTTTCATGGTTATTTGCAAGATCTTGTGAGTTTGTGTTTTCTGAAAACGGTTGTGACTTCGATGAACGCTTTGATAAATATAATGTTTTCAATACCCATCTAGCTTATATTAACCATCTAGACTTCAAAACGAACAGTGGTTTTGCAAAAATGAAAACTACCTAAAAGTGTCTAAAATCGACTGGAAATCACTAAATAAGCATTTTCAAGTTTTGTTGTTTTTTCATGGTTATTTGCAAAATCTTGTGAGTTTGTGTTTTCTGAAAACGGTTGTGACTTCGATGAACGCTTTGATAAATATAATGTTTTCAACACCCATCTAGCTTATATTAACCATCTAGACTTCAAAACGAACAGTGGTTTTGCAAAAATGAAAACTACATAAAAGTGTCTAAAATCGACTGGAAATCACGAAATAAGTATTTTCAAGTTTTGTTGTTTTTTCATGGTTGTTTGCAAGATCTTGTGAGTTTGTGTTTTCTGAAAACGGTTGTGACTTCGATGAACGCTTTGATAAATATAATGTTTTCAATACCCATCTTGCTTATATTAACCATCTAGACTTCAAAACGAACAGTGGTTTTGCAAAAATGAAAACTACCTAAAAGTGTCTAAAATCGACTGGAAATCACGAAATAAGCATTTTCAAGTTTCGTTGTTTTTTCATGGTTATTTGCAAAATTTTGTGAGTTTGTGTTTTCTGAAAACGGTTGTGACTTCGATGAACGCTTTGATAAATATAATGTTTTCAACACCCATCTAGCTTATATTAACCATCTAGACTTCAAAACGAACAGTGGTTTTGCAAAATGAAAACTACATAAAAGTGTCTAAAATCGACTGGAAATCACGAAATAAGCATTTTCAAGTTTTGTTTTTTCATGGTTATTTGCAAGATCTTGTGAGTTTGTGTATTCTGAAAACGGTTGTGACTTCGATGAACGCTTTGATAAATATAATGTTTTCAATACCCATCTAGCTTATATTAACCATCTAGACTTCAAAACGAACAGTGGTTTTGCAAAAATGAAAACTACCTAAAATGTCTAAAATCGACTGGAAATCACTAAATAAGCATTTTCAAGTTTTGTTGTTTTTTCATGGTTACTTGCAAAATTTTGTGAGTTAGTGTATTCTGAAAACGGTTGTGACTTCGATGAACGCTTTGATAAATATAATGTTTTCAACACCCATCTAGCTTATATTAACCATCTAGACTTCAAAACGAACAGTGGTTTTGCAAAAATGAAAACTACCTAAAAGTGTCTAAAATCGACTGGAAATCACGAAATAAGCATTTTCAAGTTTCGTTGTTTTTTCATGGTTATTTGCAAAATTTTGTGAGTTTGTGTTTTCTGAAAACGGTTGTGACTTCGATGAACGCTTTGATAAATATAATGTTTTCAACACCCATCTAGCTTATATTAACCATCTAGACTTCAAAACGAACAGTGGTTTTGCAAAATGAAAACTACCTAAAAGTGTCTAATATCGACTGGAAATCACGAAATAAGCATTTTCAAGTTTTGTTTTTTCATGGTTATTTGCAAGATCTTGTGAGTTTGTGTATTCTGAAAACGGTTGTGACTTCGATGAACGCTTTGATAAATATAATGTTTTCAATACCCATCTAGCTTATATTAACCATCTAGACTTCAAAACGAACAGTGGTTTTGCAAAAATGAAAACTACCTAAAATGTCTAAAATCGACTGGAAATCACTAAATAAGCATTTTCAAGTTTTGTTGTTTTTTCATGGTTACTTGCAAAATTTTGTGAGTTAGTGTATTCTGAAAACGGTTGTGACTTCGATGAACGCTTTGATAAATATAATGTTTTCAACACCCATCTAGCTTATATTAACCATCTAGATTTCAAAACGAACAGTAGTTTTGCAAAAATGAAAACTACCTAAAAGTGTCTAAAATCGACTGGAAATCACTAAATAAGCATTTTCAAGTTTTGTTGTTTTTTCATGGTTACTTGCAAAATCTTGTGAGTTTGTGTATTCTGAAAACGGTTGTGACTTCGATGAACGCTTTGATAAATATAATGTTTTCAATACCCATCTAGCTTATATTAACCATCTAGACTTCAAAGCGAACAGTGGTTTTGCAAAAATGAAAACTACCTAAAAGTGTCTAAAATCGACTGGAAATCACTAAATAAGCATTTTCAAGTTTTGTTGTTTTTTCATGGTTATTTGCAAAATCTTGTGAGTTTGTGTTTTCTGAAAACGGTTGTGACTTCGATGAACGCTTTGATAAATATAATGTTTTCAATACCCATCTTGCTTATATTAACCATCTAGACTTCAAAACGAACAGTGGTTTTGCAAAAATGAAAACTACCTAAAAGTGTCTAAAATCGACTGGAAATCACTAAATAAGCATTTTCAAGTTTTGTTGTTTTTTCATGGTTATTTGCAAAATCTTGTGAGTTTGTGTTTTCTGAAAACGGTTGTGACTTCGATGAAGGCTTTGATAAATATTATGTTTTCAACACCCATCTAGTTTATATTAACCATCTAGACTTCAAAACGAACAGTGGTTTTGCAAAAATGAAAACTACCTAAAAGTGTCTAAAATCGACTGGAAATCGCTAAATAAGCATTTTCAAGTTTTGTTGTTTTTTCATGGTTATTTGCAAGATCTTGTGAGTTTGTGTTTTCTGAAAACGGTTGTGACTTCGATGAACGCTTTGATAAATATAATGTTTTCAATACCCATCTAGCTTATATTAACCATCTAGACTTCAAAACGAACAGTGGTTTTGCAAAAATGAAAACTACCTAAAAGTGTCTAAAATCGACTGGAAATCACTAAATAAGCATTTTCAAGTTTTGTTGTTTTTTCATGGTTATTTGCAAAATCTTGTGAGTTTGTGTTTTCTGAAAACGGTTGTGACTTCGATGAACGCTTTGATAAATATAATGTTTTCAACACCCATCTAGCTTATATTAACCATCTAGACTTCAAAACGAACAGTGGTTTTGCAAAAATGAAAACTACATAAAAGTGTCTAAAATCGACTGGAAATCACGAAATAAGTATTTTCAAGTTTTGTTGTTTTTTCATGGTTGTTTGCAAGATCTTGTGAGTTTGTGTTTTCTGAAAACGGTTGTGACTTCGATGAACGCTTTGATAAATATAATGTTTTCAATACCCATCTTGCTTATATTAACCATCTAGACTTCAAAACGAACAGTGGTTTTGCAAAAATGAAAACTACCTAAAAGTGTCTAAAATCGACTGGAAATCACGAAATAAGCATTTTCAAGTTTCGTTGTTTTTTCATGGTTATTTGCAAAATTTTGTGAGTTTGTGTTTTCTGAAAACGGTTGTGACTTCGATGAACGCTTTGATAAATATAATGTTTTCAACACCCATCTAGCTTATATTAACCATCTAGACTTCAAAACGAACAGTGGTTTTGCAAAAATGAAAACTACCTAAAAGTGTCTGAAATCGACTGGAAATCACGAAATAAGCATTTTCAAGTTTTGTTTTTTCATGGTTATTTGCAAGATCTTGTGAGTTTGTGTATTCTGAAAACGGTTGTGACTTCGATGAACTCTTTGATAAATATAATGTTTTCAATACCCATCTAGCTTATATTAACCATGTAGACTTCAAAACGAACAGTGGTTTTGCAAAAATGAAAACTACCTAAAAGTGTCTAAAATCGACTGGAAATCGCTAAATAAGCATTTTCAAGTTTTGTTGTTTTTTCATGGTTATTTGCAAGATCTTGTGAGTTTGTGTTTTCTGAAAACGGTTGTGACTTCGATGAACGCTTTGATAAATATAATGTTTTCAATACCCATGTAGCTTATATTAACCATCTAGACTTCAAAACGAACAGTGGTTTTGCAAAAATGAAAACTACCTAAAAGTGTCTAAAATCGACTGGAAATCACTAAATAAGCATTTTCAAGTTTTGTTGTTTTTTCATGGTTATTTGCAAAATCTTGTGAGTTTGTGTTTTCTGAAAACGGTTGTGACTTCGATGAACGCTTTGATAAATATAATGTTTTCAACACCCATCTAGCTTATATTAACCATCTAGACCTCAAAACGAACAGTGGTTTTGCAAAAATGAAAACTACATAAAAGTGTCTAAGATCGACTGGAAATCACGAAATAAGCATTTTCAAGTTTTGCTGTTTTTTCATGGTTGTTTGCAAGATCTTGTGAGTTTGTGTTTTCTGAAAACGGTTGTGACTTCGATGAACGCTTTGATAAATATAATGTTTTCAATACCCATCTAGCTTATATTAACCATCTAGACTTCAAAACGAACAGTGGTTTTGCAATAATGAAAACTACCTAAAAGTGTCTAAAATCGACTGGAAATCACTAAATAAGCATTTTCAAGTTTTGTTGTTTTTTCATGGTTATTTGCAAAATCTTGTGAGTTTGTGTTTTCTGAAAACGGTTGTGACTTCGATGAACGCTTTGATAAATATAATGTTTTCAACACCCATCTAGCTTATATTAACCATCTAGACTTCAAAACGAACAGTGGTTTTGCAAAAATGAAAACTACATAAAAGTGTCTAAAATCGACTGGAAATCACGAAATAAGCATTTTCAAGTTTTGTTGTTTTTTCATGGTTGTTTGCAAGATCTTGTGAGTTGTGTTTTCTGAAAACGGTTGTGACTTCGATGAACGCTTTGATAAATATAATGTTTTCAATACCCATCTTGCTTATATTAACCATCTAGACTTCAAAACGAACAGTGGTTTTGCAAAAATGAAAACTACCTAAAAGTGTCTAAAATCGACTGGAAATCACTAAATAAGCATTTTCAAGTTTTGTTGTTTTTTCATGGTTATTTGCAAAATCTTGTGAGTTTGTGTTTTCTGAAAACGGTTGTGACTTCGATGAAGGCTTTGATAAATATTATGTTTTCAACACCCATCTAGTTTATATTAACCATCTAGACTTCAAAACGAACAGTGGTTTTGCAAAAATGAAAACTACCTAAAAGTGTCTAAAATCGACTGGAAATCGCTAAATAAGCATTTTCAAGTTTTGTTGTTTTTTCATGGTTATTTGCAAGATCTTGTGAGTTTGTGTTTTCTGAAAACGGTTGTGACTTCGATGAACGCTTTGATAAATATAATGTTTTCAATACCCATCTAGCTTATATTAACCATCTAGACTTCAAAACGAACAGTGGTTTTGCAAAAATGAAAACTACCTAAAAGTGTCTAAAATCGACTGGAAATCACTAAATAAGCATTTTCAAGTTTTGTTGTTTTTTCATGGTTATTTGCAAAATCTTGTGAGTTTGTGTTTTCTGAAAACGGTTGTGACTTCGATGAACGCTTTGATAAATATAATGTTTTCAACACCCATCTAGCTTATATTAACCATCTAGACTTCAAAACGAACAGTGGTTTTGCAAAAATGAAAACTACATAAAAGTGTCTAAAATCGACTGGAAATCACGAAATAAGTATTTTCAAGTTTTGTTGTTTTTTCATGGTTGTTTGCAAGATCTTGTGAGTTTGTGTTTTCTGAAAACGGTTGTGACTTCGATGAACGCTTTGATAAATATAATGTTTTCAATACCCATCTTGCTTATATTAACCATCTAGACTTCAAAACGAACAGTGGTTTTGCAAAAATGAAAACTACCTAAAAGTGTCTAAAATCGACTGGAAATCACGAAATAAGCATTTTCAAGTTTCGTTGTTTTTTCATGGTTATTTGCAAAATTTTGTGAGTTTGTGTTTTCTGAAAACGGTTGTGACTTCGATGAACGCTTTGATAAATATAATGTTTTCAACACCCATCTAGCTTATATTAACCATCTAGACTTCAAAACGAACAGTGGTTTTGCAAAATGAAAACTACATAAAAGTGTCTAAAATCGACTGGAAATCACGAAATAAGCATTTTCAAGTTTTGTTTTTTCATGGTTATTTGCAAGATCTTGTGAGTTTGTGTATTCTGAAAACGGTTGTGACTTCGATGAACGCTTTGATAAATATAATGTTTTCAATACCCATCTAGCTTATATTAACCATCTAGACTTCAAAACGAACAGTGGTTTTGCAAAAATGAAAACTACCTAAAATGTCTAAAATCGACTGGAAATCACTAAATAAGCATTTTCAAGTTTTGTTGTTTTTTCATGGTTACTTGCAAAATTTTGTGAGTTAGTGTATTCTGAAAACGGTTGTGACTTCGATGAACGCTTTGATAAATATAATGTTTTCAACACCCATCTAGCTTATATTAACCATCTAGACTTCAAAACGAACAGTGGTTTTGCAAAAATGAAAACTACCTAAAAGTGTCTAAAATCGACTGGAAATCACGAAATAAGCATTTTCAAGTTTCGTTGTTTTTTCATGGTTATTTGCAAAATTTTGTGAGTTTGTGTTTTCTGAAAACGGTTGTGACTTCGATGAACGCTTTGATAAATATAATGTTTTCAACACCCATCTAGCTTATATTAACCATCTAGACTTCAAAACGAACAGTGGTTTTGCAAAATGAAAACTACCTAAAAGTGTCTAATATCGACTGGAAATCACGAAATAAGCATTTTCAAGTTTTGTTTTTTCATGGTTATTTGCAAGATCTTGTGAGTTTGTGTATTCTGAAAACGGTTGTGACTTCGATGAACGCTTTGATAAATATAATGTTTTCAATACCCATCTAGCTTATATTAACCATCTAGACTTCAAAACGAACAGTGGTTTTGCAAAAATGAAAACTACCTAAAAGTGTCTAAAATCGACTGGAAATCACGAAATAAGCATTTTCAAGTTTCGTTGTTTTTTCATGGTTATTTGCAAAATTTTGTGAGTTTGTGTTTTCTGAAAACGGTTGTGACTTCGATGAACGCTTTGATAAATATAATGTTTTCAACACCCATCTAGCTTATATTAACCATCTAGACTTCAAAACGAACAGTGGGTTTGCAAAATGAAAACTACCTAAAAGTGTCTAATATCGACTGGAAATCACGAAATAAGCATTTTCAAGTTTTGTTTTTTCATGGTTATTTGCAAGATCTTGTGAGTTTGTGTATTCTGAAAACGGTTGTGACTTCGATGAACGCTTTGATAAATATAATGTTTTCAATACCCATCTAGCTTATATTAACCATCTAGACTTCAAAACGAACAGTGGTTTTGCAAAAATGAAAACTACCTAAAATGTCTAAAATCGACTGGAAATCACTAAATAAGCATTTTCAAGTTTTGTTGTTTTTTCATGGTTACTTGCAAAATTTTGTGAGTTAGTGTATTCTGAAAACGGTTGTGACTTCGATGAACGCTTTGATAAATATAATGTTTTCAACACCCATCTAGCTTATATTAACCATCTAGATTTCAAAACGAACAGTAGTTTTGCAAAAATGAAAACTACCTAAAAGTGTCTAAAATCGACTGGAAATCACTAAATAAGCATTTTCAAGTTTTGTTGTTTTTTCATGGTTACTTGCAAAATCTTGTGAGTTTGTGTATTCTGAAAACGGTTGTGACTTCGATGAACGCTTTGATAAATATAATGTTTTCAATACCCATCTAGCTTATATTAACCATCTAGACTTCAAAGCGAACAGTGGTTTTGCAAAAATGAAAACTACCTAAAAGTGTCTAAAATCGACTGGAAATCACTAAATAAGCATTTTCAAGTTTTGTTGTTTTTTCATGGTTATTTGCAAAATCTTGTGAGTTTGTGTTTTCTGAAAACGGTTGTGACTTCGATGAACGCTTTGATAAATATAATGTTTTCAACACCCATCTAGCTTATATTAACCATCTAGACTTCAAAACGAACAGTGGTTTTGCAAAAATGAAAACTACCTAAAAGTGTCTAAAATCGACTGGAAATCACGAAATAAGCATTTTCAAGTTTTGTTGTTTTTTCATGGTTATTTGCAAAATTTTGTGAGTTATTTTTTTCTGAAAACGGTTGTGACTTCGATGAACGCTTTGATAAATATAATGTTTTCAATACCCATCTAGCTTATATTAACCATCTAGACTTCAAAATGAACAGTGGTTTTGCAAAAATGAAAACTACCTAAAAGTGTCTAAAATCGACTGGAAATCACTAAATAAGCATTTTGAAGTTTTGTTGTTTTTTCATGGTTATTTGCCAAATGTTGTGAGTTAGTGTATTCTGAAAACGGTTGTGACTTCGATGAACGCTTTGATAAATATAATGTTTTCAATACCCATCTAGCTTATATTAACCATCTAGACTTCAAAACGAACAGTGGTTTTGCAAAATGAAAACTACCTAAAAGTGTCTAAAATCGACTGGAAATCACGAAATAAGCATTTTCAAGTTTTGTTTTTTCATGGTTATTTGCAAGATCTTGTGAGTTTGTGTATTCTGAAAACGGTTGTGACTTCGATGAACGCTTTGATAAATATAATGTTTTCAACACCCATCTAGCTTATATTAACCATCTAGACTTCAAAACGAACAGTGGTTTTGCAAAAATGAAAACTACCTAAAAGTGTCTAAAATCGACTGGAAATCACGAAATAAGCATTTTCAAGTTTTGTTGTTTTTTCATGGTTATTTGCAAAATTTTGTGAGTTAGTGTATTCTGAAAACGGTTGTGACTTCGATGAACGGTTTGATAAATATAATGTTTTCAACACCCATCTAGCTTATATTAACCATCTAGACTTCAAAACGAACAGTGGTTTTGCAAAAATGAAAACTACCTAAAAGTGTCTGAAATCGACTGGAAATCACGAAATAAGCATTTTCAAGTTTTGTTTTTTCATGGTTATTTGCAAGATCTTGTGAGTTTGTGTATTCTGAAAACGGTTGTGACTTCGATGAACTCTTTGATAAATATAATGTTTTCAATACCCATCTAGCTTATATTAACCATGTAGACTTCAAAACGAACAGTGGTTTTGCAAAAATGAAAACTACCTAAAAGTGTCTAAAATCGACTGGAAATCGCTAAATAAGCATTTTCAAGTTTTGTTGTTTTTTCATGGTTATTTGCAAGATCTTGTGAGTTTGTGTTTTCTGAAAACGGTTGTGACTTCGATGAACGCTTTGATAAATATAATGTTTTCAATACCCATGTAGCTTATATTAACCATCTAGACTTCAAAACGAACAGTGGTTTTGCAAAAATGAAAACTACCTAAAAGTGTCTAAAATCGACTGGAAATCACTAAATAAGCATTTTCAAGTTTTGTTGTTTTTTCATGGTTATTTGCAAAATCTTGTGAGTTTGTGTTTTCTGAAAACGGTTGTGACTTCGATGAACGCTTTGATAAATATAATGTTTTCAACACCCATCTAGCTTATATTAACCATCTAGACCTCAAAACGAACAGTGGTTTTGCAAAAATGAAAACTACATAAAAGTGTCTAAGATCGACTGGAAATCACGAAATAAGCATTTTCAAGTTTTGCTGTTTTTTCATGGTTGTTTGCAAGATCTTGTGAGTTTGTGTTTTCTGAAAACGGTTGTGACTTCGATGAACGCTTTGATAAATATAATGTTTTCAATACCCATCTAGCTTATATTAACCATCTAGACTTCAAAACGAACAGTGGTTTTGCAATAATGAAAACTACCTAAAAGTGTCTAAAATCGACTGGAAATCACTAAATAAGCATTTTCAAGTTTTGTTGTTTTTTCATGGTTATTTGCAAAATCTTCTGAGTTTGTGTTTTCTGAAAACGGTTGTGACTTCGATGAACGCTTTGATAAATATAATGTTTTCAACACCCATCTAGCTTATATTAACCATCTAGACTTCAAAACGAACAGTGGTTTTGCAAAAATGAAAACTACATAAAAGTGTCTAAAATCGACTGGAAATCACGAAATAAGCATTTTCAAGTTTTGTTGTTTTTTCATGGTTGTTTGCAAGATCTTGTGAGTTGTGTTTTCTGAAAACGGTTGTGACTTCGATGAACGCTTTGATAAATATAATGTTTTCAATACCCATCTTGCTTATATTAACCATCTAGACTTCAAAACGAACAGTGGTTTTGCAAAAATGAAAACTACCTAAAAGTGTCTAAAATCGACTGGAAATCACTAAATAAGCATTTTCAAGTTTTGTTGTTTTTTCATGGTTATTTGCAAAATCTTGTGAGTTTGTGTTTTCTGAAAAAGGTTGTGACTTCGATGAAGGCTTTGATAAATATTATGTTTTCAACACCCATCTAGTTTATATTAACCATCTAGACTTCAAAACGAACAGTGGTTTTGCAAAAATGAAAACTACCTAAAAGTGTCTAAAATCGACTGGAAATCGCTAAATAAGCATTTTCAAGTTTTGTTGTTTTTTCATGGTTATTTGCAAGATCTTGTGAGTTTGTGTTTTCTGAAAACGGTTGTGACTTCGATGAACGCTTTGATAAATATAATGTTTTCAATACCCATCTAGCTTATATTAACCATCTAGACTTCAAAACGAACAGTGGTTTTGCAAAAATGAAAACTACCTAAAAGTGTCTAAAATCGACTGGAAATCACTAAATAAGCATTTTCAAGTTTTGTTGTTTTTTCATGGTTATTTGCAAAATCTTGTGAGTTTGTGTTTTCTGAAAACGGTTGTGACTTCGATGAACGCTTTGATAAATATAATGTTTTCAACACCCATCTAGCTTATATTAACCATCTAGACTTCAAAACGAACAGTGGTTTTGCAAAAATGAAAACTACATAAAAGTGTCTAAAATCGACTGGAAATCACGAAATAAGTATTTTCAAGTTTTGTTGTTTTTTCATGGTTGTTTGCAAGATCTTGTGAGTTTGTGTTTTCTGAAAACGGTTGTGACTTCGATGAACGCTTTGATAAATATAATGTTTTCAACACCCATCTAGCTTATATTAACCATCTAGACTTCAAAACGAACAGTGGTTTTGCAAAAATGAAAACTACCTATAAGTGTCTAAAATCGACTGGAAATCACGAAATAAGCATTTTCAAGTTTTGTTGTTTTTTCATGGTTATTTGCAAAATTTTGTGAGTTAGTGTATTCTGAAAACGGTTGTGACTTCGATGAACGCTTTGATAAATATAATGTTTTCAACACCCATCTAGCTTATATTAACCATCTAGACTTCAAAACGAACAGTGGTTTTGCAAAAATGAAAACTACATAAAAGTGTCTAAAATCGACTGGAAATCACGAAATAAGCATTTTCAAGTTTCGTTGTTTTTTCATGGTTATTTGCAAAATTTTGTGAGTTTGTGTTTTCTGAAAACGGTTGTGACTTCGATGAACGCTTTGATAAATATAATGTTTTCAACACCCATCTAGCTTATATTAACCATCTAGACTTCAAAACGAACAGTGGTTTTGCAAAATGAAAACTACCTAAAAGTGTCTAAAATCGACTGGAAATCACGAAATAAGCATTTTCAAGTTTTGTTTTTTCATGGTTATTTGCAAGATCTTGTGAGTTTGTGTATTCTGAAAACGGTTGTGACTTCGATGAACGCTTTGATAAATATAATGTTTTCAATACCCATCTAGCTTATATTAACCATCTAGACTTCAAAACGAACAGTGGTTTTGCAAAAATGAAAACTACCTAAAAGTGTCTAAAATCGACTGGAAATCGCTAAATAAGCATTTTCAAGTTTTGTTGTTTTTTCATGGTTATTTGCAAGATCTTGTGAGTTTGTGTTTTCTGAAAACGGTTGTGACTTCGATGAACGCTTTGATAAATATAATGTTTTCAATACCCATCTTGCTTATATTAACCATCTAGACTTCAAAACGAACAGTGATTTTGCAAAAATGAAAACTACCTAAAAGTGTCTAAAATCGACTGGAAATCACTAAATAAGCATTTTGAAGTTTTGTTGTTTTTTCATGGTTATTTGCCAAATGTTGTGAGTTAGTGTATTCTGAAAACGGTTGTGACTTCGATGAACGCTTTGATAAATATAATGTTTTCAATACCCATCTTGCTTATATTAACCATCTAGACTTCAAAACGAACAGTGGTTTTGCAAAAATGAAAACTACCTAAAAGTGTCTAAAATCGACTGGAAATCACTAAATAAGCATTTTCAAGTTTTGTTGTTTTTTCATGGTTATTTGCAAAATCTTGTGAGTTTGTGTTTTCTGAAAACGGTTGTGACTTCGATGAAGGCTTTGATAAATATTATGTTTTCAACACCCATCTAGTTTATATTAACCATCTAGACTTCAAAACGAACAGTGGTTTTGCAAAAATGAAAACTACCTAAAAGTGTCTAAAATCGACTGGAAATCACGAAATAAGCATTTTCAAGTTTTGTTGTTTTTTCATGGTTATTTGCAAAATCTTGTGAGTTTGTGTATTCTGAAAACGGTTGTGACTTCGATGAACGCTTTGATAAATATTATGTTTTCAATACCCATCTAGCTTATATTAACCATCTAGACTTCAAAACGAACAGTGGTTTTGCAAAAATGAAAACTACCTAAAAGTGTCTAAAATCGACTGGAAATCACTAAATAAGCATTTTTAAGTTTTGTTGTTTTTTCATGGTTATTTGCAAAATCTTGTGAGTGTGTGTTGTCTGAAAACGGTTGTGACTTCGATGAACGCTTTGATAAATATAATGTTTTCAACACCCATCTAGCTTATATTAACCATCTAGACTTCAAAACGAACAGTGGTTTTGCAAAAATGAAAACTACCTAAAAGTGTCTAAAATCGACTGGAAATCGCTAAATAAGCATTTTCAAGTTTTGTTGTTTTTTCATGGTTATTTGCAAGATCTTGTGAGTTTGTGTTTTCTGAAAACGGTTGTGACTTCGATGAACGCTTTGATAAATATAATGTTTTCAATACCCATCTAGCTTATATTAACCATCTAGACTTCAAAACGAACAGTGGTTTTGCAAAAATGAAAACTACCTAAAAGTGTCTAAAATCGACTGGAAATCACTAAATAAGCATTTTCAAGTTTTGTTGTTTTTTCATGGTTATTTGCAAAATCTTGTGAGTTTGTGTTTTCTGAAAACGGTTGGTGACTTCGATGAACGCTTTGATAAATATAATGTTTTCAACACCCCTCTAGCTTATATTAACCATCTAGACTTCAAAACGAACAGTGGTTTTGCAAAAATGAAAACTACCTAAAAGTGTCTAAAATCGAGTGGAAATCACGAAATAAGTATTTTCAAGTTTTGTTGTTTTTTCATGGTTGTTTGCAAGATCTTGTGAGTTTGTGTTTTCTGAAAACGGTTGTGACTTCGATGAACGCTTTGATAAATATAATGTTTTCAATACCCATCTTGCTTATATTAACCATCTAGACTTCAAAACGAACAGTGGTTTTGCAAAAATGAAAACTACCTAAAATTGTCTAAAATCGACTGGAAATCACTAAATAAGCATTTTCAAGTTTTGTTGTTTTTTCATGGTTATTTGCAAGATCTTGTGAGTTTGTGTTTTCTGAAAACGGTTGTGACTTCGATGAACGCTTTGATAAATATAATGTTTTCAATACCCATCTTGCTTATATTAACCATCTAGACTTCAAAACGAACAGTGGTTTTGCAAAAATGAAAACTACCTAAAAGTGTCTAAAATCGACTGGAAATCACTAAATAAGCATTTTCAAGTTTTGTTGTTTTTTCATGGTTATTTGCAAAATCTTGTGAGTTTGTGTTTTCTGAAAACGGTTGTGACTTCGATGAACGCTTTGATAAATATAATGTTTTCAACACCCATCTAGCTTATATTAACCATCTAGACTTCAAAACGAACAGTGGTTTTGCAAAAATGAAAACTACCTATAAGTGTCTAAAATCGACTGGAAATCACGAAATAAGCATTTTCAAGTTTTGTTGTTTTTTCATGGTTATTTGCAAAATTTTGTGAGTTTGTGTTTTCTGAAAACGGTTGTGACTTCGATGAACGCTTTGATAAATATAATGTTTTCAACACCCATCTAGCTTATATTAACCATCTAGACTTCAAAACGAACAGTGGTTTTGCAAAAATGAAAACTACCTAAAAGTGTCTAAAATCGACTGGAAATCACGAAATAAGCATTTTCAAGTTTTGTTTTTTCATGGTTATTTGCAAGATCTTGTGAGTTTGTGTATTCTGAAAACGGTTGTGACTTCGATGAACGCTTTGATAAATATAATGTTTTCAATACCCATCTAGCTTATATTAACCATCTAGACTTCAAAACGAACAGTGGTTTTGCAAAAATGAAAACTACCTAAAAGTGTCTAAAATCGACTGGAAATCGCTAAATAAGCATTTTCAAGTTTTGTTGTTTTTTCATGGTTATTTGCAAGATCTTGTGAGTTTGTGTTTTCTGAAAACGGTTGTGACTTCGATGAACGCTTTGATATATATAATGTTTTCAATACCCATCTAGCTTATATTAACCATCTAGACTTCAAAACGAACAGTGGTTTTGCAAAAATGAAAACTACCTAAAATGTCTAAAATCGACTGGAAATCACTAAATAAGCATTTTCAAGTTTTGTTTTTTCATGGTTATTTGCAAGATCTTGTGAGTTTGTGTATTCTGAAAACGGTTGTGACTTCGATGAACGCTTTGATAAATATAATGTTTTCAATACCCATCTAGCTTATATTAACCATCTAGACTTCAAAACGAACAGTGGTTTTGCAAAAATGAAAACTACCTAAAAGTGTCTAAAATCGACTGGAAATCGCTAAATAAGCATTTTCAAGTTTTGTTGTTTTTTCATGGTTATTTGCAAGATCTTGTGAGTTTGTGTTTTCTGAAAACGGTTGTGACTTCGATGAACGCTTTGATAAATATAATGTTTTCAATACCCATCTAGCTTATATTAACCATCTAGACTTCAAAACGAACAGTGGTTTTGCAAAAATGAAAACTACCTAAAATGTCTAAAATCGACTGGAAATCACTAAATAAGCATTTTCAAGTTTTGTTGTTTTTTCATGGTTATTTGCAAAATCTTGTGAGTTAGTGTATTCTGAAAACGGTTGTGACTTCGATGAACGCTTTGATAAATATAATGTTTTCAATACCCATCTAGCTTATATTAACCATCTAGACTTCAAAACGAACAGTGGTTTTGCAAAAATGAAAACTACCTAAAAGTGTCTAAAATCGACTGGAAATCACTAAATAAGCATTTTCAAGTTTTGTTGTTTTTTCATGGTTATTTGCAAAATCTTGTGAGTTTGTGTTTTCTGAAAACGGTTGGTGACTTCGATGAACGCTTTGATAAATATAATGTTTTCAACACCCCTCTAGCTTATATTAACCATCTAGACTTCAAAACGAACAGTGGTTTTGCAAAAATGAAAACTACCTAAAAGTGTCTAAAATCGAGTGGAAATCACGAAATAAGTATTTTCAAGTTTTGTTGTTTTTTCATGGTTGTTTGCAAGATCTTGTGAGTTTGTGTTTTCTGAAAACGGTTGTGACTTCGATGAACGCTTTGATAAATATAATGTTTTCAATACCCATCTTGCTTATATTAACCATCTAGACTTCAAAACGAACAGTGGTTTTGCAAAAATGAAAACTACCTAAAAGTGTCTAAAATCGACTGGAAATCACTAAATAAGCATTTTGAAGTTTTGTTGTTTTTTCATGGTTATTTGCAAGATCTTGTGAGTTTGTGTTTTCTGAAAACGGTTGTGACTTCGATGAACGCTTTGATAAATATAATGTTTTCAATACCCATCTTGCTTATATTAACCATCTAGACTTCAAAACGAACAGTGGTTTTGCAAAAATGAAAACTACCTAAAAGTGTCTAAAATCGACTGGAAATCACTAAATAAGCATTTTCAAGTTTTGTTGTTTTTTCATGGTTATTTGCAAAATCTTGTGAGTTTGTGTTTTCTGAAAACGGTTGTGACTTCGATGAACGCTTTGATAAATATAATGTTTTCAACACCCATCTAGCTTATATTAACCATCTAGACTTCAAAACGAACAGTGGTTTTGCAAAAATGAAAACTACCTATAAGTGTCTAAAATCGACTGGAAATCACGAAATAAGCATTTTCAAGTTTTGTTGTTTTTTCATGGTTATTTGCAAAATTTTGTGAGTTTGTGTTTTCTGAAAACGGTTGTGACTTCGATGAACGCTTTGATAAATATAATGTTTTCAACACCCATCTAGCTTATATTGACCATCTAGACTTCAAAACGAACAGTGGTTTTGCAAAAATGAAAACTACCTAAAAGTGTCTAAAATCGACTGGAAATCACGAAATAAGCATTTTCAAGTTTTGTTTTTTCATGGTTATTTGCAAGATCTTGTGAGTTTGTGTATTCTGAAAACGGTTGTGACTTCGATGAACGCTTTGATAAATATAATGTTTTCAATACCCATCTAGCTTATATTAACCATCTAGACTTCAAAACGAACAGTGGTTTTGCAAAAATGAAAACTACCTAAAAGTGTCTAAAATCGACTGGAAATCGCTAAATAAGCATTTTCAAGTTTTGTTGTTTTTTCATGGTTATTTGCAAGATCTTGTGAGTTTGTGTTTTCTGAAAACGGTTGTGACTTCGATGAACGCTTTGATAAATATAATGTTTTCAATACCCATCTAGCTTATATTAACCATCTAGACTTCAAAACGAACAGTGGTTTTGCAAAAATGAAAACTACCTAAAATGTCTAAAATCGACTGGAAATCACTAAATAAGCATTTTCAAGTTTTGTTTTTTCATGGTTATTTGCAAGATCTTGTGAGTTTGTGTATTCTGAAAACGGTTGTGACTTCGATGAACGCTTTGATAAATATAATGTTTTCAATACCCATCTAGCTTATATTAACCATCTAGACTTCAAAACGAACAGTGGTTTTGCAAAAATGAAAACTACCTAAAAGTGTCTAAAATCGACTGGAAATCGCTAAATAAGCATTTTCAAGTTTTGTTGTTTTTTCATGGTTATTTGCAAGATCTTGTGAGTTTGTGTTTTCTGAAAACGGTTGTGACTTCGATGAACGCTTTGATAAATATAATGTTTTCAATACCCATCTAGCTTATATTAACCATCTAGACTTCAAAACGAACAGTGGTTTTGCAAAAATGAAAACTACCTAAAATGTCTAAAATCGACTGGAAATCACTAAATAAGCATTTTCAAGTTTTGTTGTTTTTTCATGGTTATTTGCAAAATCTTGTGAGTTTGTGTTTTCTGAAAACGGTTGTGACTTCGATGAACGCTTTGATAAATATAATGTTTTCAACACCCATCTAGCTTATATTAACCATCTAGACTTCAAAACGAACAGTGGTTTTGCAAATATGAAAACTACATAAAAGTGTCTAAAATCGACTGGAAATCACGAAATAAGCATTTTCAAGTTTTGTTGTTTTTTCATGGTTATTTGCAAAATTTTGTGAGTTAGTGTATTCTGAAAACGGTTGTGACTTCGATGAACGCTTTGATAAATATAATGTTTTCAACACCCATCTAGCTTATATTAACCATCTAGACTTCAAAACGAACAGTGGTTTTGCAAAAATGAAAACTACCTATAAGTGTCTAAAATCGACTGGAAATCACGAAATAAGCATTTTCAAGTTTTGTTGTTTTTTCATGGTTATTTGCAAAATTTTGTGAGTTTGTGTTTTCTGAAAACGGTTGTGACTTCGATGAACGCTTTGATAAATATAATGTTTTCAACACCCATCTAGCTTATATTAACCATCTAGACTTCAAAACGAACAGTGGTTTTGCAAAAATGAAAACTACCTAAAAGTGTCTAAAATCGACTGGAAATCACTAAATAAGCATTTTCAAGTTTTGTTGTTTTTTCATGGTTATTTGCAAAATCTTGTGAGTTTGTGTTTTCTGAAAACGGTTGGTGACTTCGATGAACGCTTTGATAAATATAATGTTTTCAACACCCCTCTAGCTTATATTAACCATCTAGACTTCAAAACGAACAGTGGTTTTGCAAAAATGAAAACTACCTAAAAGTGTCTAAAATCGAGTGGAAATCACGAAATAAGTATTTTCAAGTTTTGTTGTTTTTTCATGGTTGTTTGCAAGATCTTGTGAGTTTGTGTTTTCTGAAAACGGTTGTGACTTCGATGAACGCTTTGATAAATATAATGTTTTCAATACCCATCTTGCTTATATTAACCATCTAGACTTCAAAACGAACAGTGGTTTTGCAAAAATGAAAACTACCTAAAAGTGTCTAAAATCGACTGGAAATCACTAAATAAGCATTTTGAAGTTTTGTTGTTTTTTCATGGTTATTTGCAAGATCTTGTGAGTTTGTGTTTTCTGAAAACGGTTGTGACTTCGATGAACGCTTTGATAAATATAATGTTTTCAATACCCATCTTGCTTATATTAACCATCTAGACTTCAAAACGAACAGTGGTTTTGCAAAAATGAAAACTACCTAAAAGTGTCTAAAATCGACTGGAAATCACTAAATAAGCATTTTCAAGTTTTGTTGTTTTTTCATGGTTATTTGCAAAATCTTGTGAGTTTGTGTTTTCTGAAAACGGTTGTGACTTCGATGAACGCTTTGATAAATATAATGTTTTCAACACCCATCTAGCTTATATTAACCATCTAGACTTCAAAACGAACAGTGGTTTTGCAAAAATGAAAACTACCTATAAGTGTCTAAAATCGACTGGAAATCACGAAATAAGCATTTTCAAGTTTTGTTGTTTTTTCATGGTTATTTGCAAAATTTTGTGAGTTTGTGTTTTCTGAAAACGGTTGTGACTTCGATGAACGCTTTGATAAATATAATGTTTTCAACACCCATCTAGCTTATATTGACCATCTAGACTTCAAAACGAACAGTGGTTTTGCAAAAATGAAAACTACCTAAAAGTGTCTAAAATCGACTGGAAATCACGAAATAAGCATTTTCAAGTTTTGTTTTTTCATGGTTATTTGCAAGATCTTGTGAGTTTGTGTATTCTGAAAACGGTTGTGACTTCGATGAACGCTTTGATAAATATAATGTTTTCAATACCCATCTAGCTTATATTAACCATCTAGACTTCAAAACGAACAGTGGTTTTGCAAAAATGAAAACTACCTAAAAGTGTCTAAAATCGACTGGAAATCGCTAAATAAGCATTTTCAAGTTTTGTTGTTTTTTCATGGTTATTTGCAAGATCTTGTGAGTTTGTGTTTTCTGAAAACGGTTGTGACTTCGATGAACGCTTTGATAAATATAATGTTTTCAATACCCATCTAGCTTATATTAACCATCTAGACTTCAAAACGAACAGTGGTTTTGCAAAAATGAAAACTACCTAAAATGTCTAAAATCGACTGGAAATCACTAAATAAGCATTTTCAAGTTTTGTTTTTTCATGGTTATTTGCAAGATCTTGTGAGTTTGTGTATTCTGAAAACGGTTGTGACTTCGATGAACGCTTTGATAAATATAATGTTTTCAATACCCATCTAGCTTATATTAACCATCTAGACTTCAAAACGAACAGTGGTTTTGCAAAAATGAAAACTACCTAAAAGTGTCTAAAATCGACTGGAAATCGCTAAATAAGCATTTTCAAGTTTTGTTGTTTTTTCATGGTTATTTGCAAGATCTTGTGAGTTTGTGTTTTCTGAAAACGGTTGTGACTTCGATGAACGCTTTGATAAATATAATGTTTTCAATACCCATCTAGCTTATATTAACCATCTAGACTTCAAAACGAACAGTGGTTTTGCAAAAATGAAAACTACCTAAAATGTCTAAAATCGACTGGAAATCACTAAATAATCATTTTCAAGTTTTGTTGTTTTTTCATGGTTATTTGCAAAATCTTGTGAGTTTGTGTTTTCTGAAAACGGTTGTGACTTCGATGAACGCTTTGATAAATATAATGTTTTCAACACCCATCTAGCTTATATTAACCATCTAGACTTCAAAACGAACAGTGGTTTTGCAAATATGAAAACTACATAAAAGTGTCTAAAATCGACTGGAAATCACGAAATAAGCATTTTCAAGTTTTGTTGTTTTTTCATGGTTATTTGCAAAATTTTGTGAGTTTGTGTTTTCTGAAAACGGTTGTGACTTCGATGAACGCTTTGATAAATATAATGTTTTCAACACCCATCTAGCTTATATTAACCATCTAGACTTCAAAACGAACAGTGGTTTTGCAAAAATGAAAACTACCTAAAAGTGTCTAAAATCGACTGGAAATCACGAAATAAGCATTTTCAAGTTTTGTTTTTTCATGGTTATTTGCAAGATCTTGTGAGTTTGTGTATTCTGAAAACGGTTGTGACTTCGATGAACGCTTTGATAAATATAATGTTTTCAATACCCATCTAGCTTATATTAACCATCTAGACTTCAAAACGAACAGTGGTTTTGCAAAAATGAAAACTACCTAAAAGTGTCTAAAATCGACTGGAAATCGCTAAATAAGCATTTTCAAGTTTTGTTGTTTTTTCATGGTTATTTGCAAGATCTTGTGAGTTTGTGTTTTCTGAAAACGGTTGTGACTTCGATGAACGCTTTGATATATATAATGTTTTCAATACCCATCTAGCTTATATTAACCATCTAGACTTCAAAACGAACAGTGGTTTTGCAAAAATGAAAACTACCTAAAATGTCTAAAATCGACTGGAAATCACTAAATAAGCATTTTCAAGTTTTGTTTTTTCATGGTTATTTGCAAGATCTTGTGAGTTTGTGTTTTCTGAAAACGGTTGTGACTTCGATGAACGCTTTGATAAATATAATGTTTTCAATACCCATCTAGCTTATATTAACCATCTAGACTTCAAAACGAACAGTGGTTTTGCAAAAATGAAAACTACCTAAAATGTCTAAAATCGACTGGAAATCACTAAATAAGCATTTTCAAGTTTTGTTGTTTTTTCATGGTTATTTGCAAAATCTTGTGAGTTAGTGTATTCTGAAAACGGTTGTGACTTCGATGAACGCTTTGATAAATATAATGTTTTCAATACCCATCTAGCTTATATTAACCATCTAGACTTCAAAACGAACAGTGGTTTTGCAAAAATGAAAACTACCTAAAAGTGTCTAAAATCGACTGGAAATCACTAAATAAGCATTTTCAAGTTTTGTTGTTTTTTCATGGTTATTTGCAAAATCTTGTGAGTTTGTGTTTTCTGAAAACGGTTGGTGACTTCGATGAACGCTTTGATAAATATAATGTTTTCAACACCCCTCTAGCTTATATTAACCATCTAGACTTCAAAACGAACAGTGGTTTTGCAAAAATGAAAACTACCTAAAAGTGTCTAAAATCGAGTGGAAATCACGAAATAAGTATTTTCAAGTTTTGTTGTTTTTTCATGGTTGTTTGCAAGATCTTGTGAGTTTGTGTTTTCTGAAAACGGTTGTGACTTCGATGAACGCTTTGATAAATATAATGTTTTCAATACCCATCTTGCTTATATTAACCATCTAGACTTCAAAACGAACAGTGGTTTTGCAAAAATGAAAACTACCTAAAAGTGTCTAAAATCGACTGGAAATCACTAAATAAGCATTTTCAAGTTTTGTTGTTTTTTCATGGTTATTTGCAAGATCTTGTGAGTTTGTGTTTTCTGAAAACGGTTGTGACTTCGATGAACGCTTTGATAAATATAATGTTTTCAATACCCATCTTGCTTATATTAACCATCTAGACTTCAAAACGAACAGTGGTTTTGCAAAAATGAAAACTACCTAAAAGTGTCTAAAATCGACTGGAAATCACTAAATAAGCATTTTCAAGTTTTGTTGTTTTTTCATGGTTATTTGCAAAATCTTGTGAGTTTGTGTTTTCTGAAAACGGTTGTGACTTCGATGAACGCTTTGATAAATATAATGTTTTCAACACCCATCTAGCTTATATTAACCATCTAGACTTCAAAACGAACAGTGGTTTTGCAAAAATGAAAACTACCTATAAGTGTCTAAAATCGACTGGAAATCACGAAATAAGCATTTTCAAGTTTTGTTGTTTTTTCATGGTTATTTGCAAAATTTTGTGAGTTTGTGTTTTCTGAAAACGGTTGTGACTTCGATGAACGCTTTGATAAATATAATGTTTTCAACACCCATCTAGCTTATATTAACCATCTAGACTTCAAAACGAACAGTGGTTTTGCAAAAATGAAAACTACCTAAAAGTGTCTAAAATCGACTGGAAATCACGAAATAAGCATTTTCAAGTTTTGTTTTTTCATGGTTATTTGCAAGATCTTGTGAGTTTGTGTATTCTGAAAACGGTTGTGACTTCGATGAACGCTTTGATAAATATAATGTTTTCAATACCCATCTAGCTTATATTAACCATCTAGACTTCAAAACGAACAGTGGTTTTGCAAAAATGAAAACTACCTAAAAGTGTCTAAAATCGACTGGAAATCGCTAAATAAGCATTTTCAAGTTTTGTTGTTTTTTCATGGTTATTTGCAAGATCTTGTGAGTTTGTGTTTTCTGAAAACGGTTGTGACTTCGATGAACGCTTTGATAAATATAATGTTTTCAATACCCATCTAGTTTATATTAACCATCTAGACTTCAAAACGAACAGTGGTTTTGCAAAAATGAAAACTACCTAAAAGTGTCTAAAATCGACTGGAAATCGCTAAATAAGCATTTTCAAGTTTTGTTGTTTTTTCATGGTTATTTGCAAGATCTTGTGAGTTTGTGTTTTCTGAAAACGGTTGTGACTTCGATGAACGCTTTGATAAATATAATGTTTTCAATACCCATCTAGCTTATATTAACCATCTAGACTTCAAAACGAACAGTGGTTTTGCAAAAATGAAAACTACCTAAAATGTCTAAAATCGACTGGAAATCACTAAATAAGCATTTTCAAGTTTTGTTGTTTTTTCATGGTTATTTGCAAAATCTTGTGAGTTTGTGTTTTCTGAAAACGGTTGTGACTTCGATGAACGCTTTGATAAATATAATGTTTTCAACACCCATCTAGCTTATATTAACCATCTAGACTTCAAAACGAACAGTGGTTTTGCAAATATGAAAACTACATAAAAGTGTCTAAAATCGACTGGAAATCACGAAATAAGCATTTTCAAGTTTTGTTGTTTTTTCATGGTTATTTGCAAAATTTTGTGAGTTAGTGTATTCTGAAAACGGTTGTGACTTCGATGAACGCTTTGATAAATATAATGTTTTCAACACCCATCTAGCTTATATTAACCATCTAGACTTCAAAACGAACAGTGGTTTTGCAAAAATGAAAACTACCTAAAAGTGTCTAAAATCGAGTGGAAATCACGAAATAAGTATTTTCAAGTTTTGTTGTTTTTTCATGGTTGTTTGCAAGATCTTGTGAGTTTGTGTTTTCTGAAAACGGTTGTGACTTCGATGAACGCTTTGATAAATATAATGTTTTCAATACCCATCTAGCTTATATTAACCATCTAGACTTCAAAACGAACAGTGGTTTTGCAAAAATGAAAACTACCTAAAATGTCTAAAATCGACTGGAAATCACTAAATAAGCATTTTCAAGTTTTGTTGTTTTTTCATGGTTATTTGCAAAATCTTGTGAGTTTGTGTTTTCTGAAAACGGTTGTGACTTCGATGAACGCTTTGATAAATATAATGTTTTCAACACCCATCTAGCTTATATTAACCATCTAGACTTCAAAACGAACAGTGGTTTTGCAAATATGAAAACTACATAAAAGTGTCTAAAATCGACTGGAAATCACGAAATAAGCATTTTCAAGTTTTGTTGTTTTTTCATGGTTATTTGCAAAATTTTGTGAGTTAGTGTATTCTGAAAACGGTTGTGACTTCGATGAACGCTTTGATAAATATAATGTTTTCAACACCCATCTAGCTTATATTAACCATCTAGACTTCAAAACGAACAGTGGTTTTGCAAAAATGAAAACTACCTAAAAGTGTCTAAAATCGAGTGGAAATCACGAAATAAGTATTTTCAAGTTTTGTTGTTTTTTCATGGTTGTTTGCAAGATCTTGTGAGTTTGTGTTTTCTGAAAACGGTTGTGACTTCGATGAACGCTTTGATAAATATAATGTTTTCAATACCCATCTAGCTTATATTAACCATCTAGACTTCAAAACGAACAGTGGTTTTGCAAAAATGAAAACTACCTAAAATGTCTAAAATCGACTGGAAATCACTAAATAAGCATTTTCAAGTTTTGTTGTTTTTTCATGGTTATTTGCAAAATCTTGTGAGTTTGTGTTTTCTGAAAACGGTTGTGACTTCGATGAACGCTTTGATAAATATAATGTTTTCAACACCCATCTAGCTTATATTAACCATCTAGACTTCAAAACGAACAGTGGTTTTGCAAATATGAAAACTACATAAAAGTGTCTAAAATCGACTGGAAATCACTAAATAAGCATTTTCAAGTTTTGTTGTTTTTTCATGGTTATTTGCAAAATCTTGTGAGTTTGTGTTTTCTGAAAACGGTTGTGACTTCGATGAAGGCTTTGATAAATATTATGTTTTCAACACCCATCTAGTTTATATTAACCATCTAGACTTCAAAACGAACAGTGGTTTTGCAAAAATGAAAACTACCTAAAAGTGTCTAAAATCGACTGGAAATCACGAAATAAGCATTTTCAAGTTTTGTTGTTTTTTCATGGTTATTTGCAAAATCTTGTGAGTTTGTGTATTCTGAAAACGGTTGTGACTTCGATGAACGCTTTGATAAATATTATGTTTTCAATACCCATCTAGCTTATATTAACCATCTAGACTTCAAAACGAACAGTGGTTTTGCAAAAATGAAAACTACCTAAAAGTGTCTAAAATCGACTGGAAATCACTAAATAAGCATTTTTAAGTTTTGTTGTTTTTTCATGGTTATTTGCAAAATCTTGTGAGTTTGTGTTTTCTGAAAACGGTTGTGACTTCGATGAACGCTTTGATAAATATAATGTTTTCAACACCCATCTAGCTTATATTAACCATCTAGACTTCAAAACGAACAGTGGTTTTGCAAAAATGAAAACTACCTAAAAGTGTCTAAAATCGACTGGAAATCGCTAAATAAGCATTTTCAAGTTTTGTTGTTTTTTCATGGTTATTTGCAAGATCTTGTGAGTTTGTGTTTTCTGAAAACGGTTGTGACTTCGATGAACGCTTTGATAAATATAATGTTTTCAATACCCATCTAGCTTATATTAACCATCTAGACTTCAAAACGAACAGTGGTTTTGCAAAAATGAAAACTACCTAAAAGTGTCTAAAATCGACTGGAAATCACTAAATAAGCATTTTCAAGTTTTGTTGTTTTTTCATGGTTATTTGCAAAATCTTGTGAGTTTGTGTTTTCTGAAAACGGTTGGTGACTTCGATGAACGCTTTGATAAATATAATGTTTTCAACACCCATCTAGCTTATATTAACCATCTAGACTTCAAAACGAACAGTGGTTTTGCAAAAATGAAAACTACATAAAAGTGTCTAAAATCGAGTGGAAATCACGAAATAAGTATTTTCAAGTTTTGTTGTTTTTTCATGGTTGTTTGCAAGATCTTGTGAGTTTGTGTTTTCTGAAAACGGTTGTGACTTCGATGAACGCTTTGATAAATATAATGTTTTCAATACCCATCTTGCTTATATTAACCATCTAGACTTCAAAACGAACAGTGGTTTTGCAAAAATGAAAACTACCTAAAAGTGTCTAAAATCGACTGGAAATCACTAAATAAGCATTTTCAAGTTTTGTTGTTTTTTCATGGTTATTTGCAAAATCTTGTGAGTTTGTGTTTTCTGAAAACGGTTGTGACTTCGATGAAGGCTTTGATAAATATTATGTTTTCAACACCCATCTAGTTTATATTAACCATCTAGACTTCAAAACGAACAGTGGTTTTGCAAAAATGAAAACTACCTAAAAGTGTCTAAAATCGACTGGAAATCACGAAATAAGCATTTTCAAGTTTTGTTGTTTTTTCATGGTTATTTGCAAAATCTTGTGAGTTTGTGTATTCTGAAAACGGTTGTGACTTCGATGAACGCTTTGATAAATATTATGTTTTCAATACCCATCTAGCTTATATTAACCATCTAGACTTCAAAACGAACAGTGGTTTTGCAAAAATGAAAACTACCTAAAAGTGTCTAAAATCGACTGGAAATCACTAAATAAGCATTTTTAAGTTTTGTTGTTTTTTCATGGTTATTTGCAAAATCTTGTGAGTTTGTGTTTTCTGAAAACGGTTGTGACTTCGATGAACGCTTTGATAAATATAATGTTTTCAACACCCATCTAGCTTATATTAACCATCTAGACTTCAAAACGAACAGTGGTTTTGCAAAAATGAAAACTACCTAAAAGTGTCTAAAATCGACTGGAAATCGCTAAATAAGCATTTTCAAGTTTTGTTGTTTTTTCATGGTTATTTGCAAGATCTTGTGAGTTTGTGTTTTCTGAAAACGGTTGTGACTTCGATGAACGCTTTGATAAATATAATGTTTTCAATACCCATCTAGCTTATATTAACCATCTAGACTTCAAAACGAACAGTGGTTTTGCAAAAATGAAAACTACCTAAAAGTGTCTAAAATCGACTGGAAATCACTAAATAAGCATTTTCAAGTTTTGTTGTTTTTTCATGGTTATTTGCAAAATCTTGTGAGTTTGTGTTTTCTGAAAACGGTTGGTGACTTCGATGAACGCTTTGATAAATATAATGTTTTCAACACCCATCTAGCTTATATTAACCATCTAGACTTCAAAACGAACAGTGGTTTTGCAAAAATGAAAACTACATAAAAGTGTCTAAAATCGAGTGGAAATCACGAAATAAGTATTTTCAAGTTTTGTTGTTTTTTCATGGTTGTTTGCAAGATCTTGTGAGTTTGTGTTTTCTGAAAACGGTTGTGACTTCGATGAACGCTTTGATAAATATAATGTTTTCAATACCCATCTTGCTTATATTAACCATCTAGACTTCAAAACGAACAGTGGTTTTGCAAAAATGAAAACTACCTAAAAGTGTCTAAAATCGACTGGAAATCACTAAATAAGCATTTTCAAGTTTTGTTGTTTTTTCATGGTTATTTGCAAGATCTTGTGAGTTTGTGTTTTCTGAAAACGGTTGTGACTTCGATGAACGCTTTGATAAATATAATGTTTTCAATACCCATCTTGCTTATATTAACCATCTAGACTTCAAAACGAACAGTGGTTTTGCAAAAATGAAAACTACCTAAAAGTGTCTAAAATCGACTGGAAATCACTAAATAAGCATTTTCAAGTTTTGTTGTTTTTTCATGGTTATTTGCAAAATCTTGTGAGTTTGTGTTTTCTGAAAACGGTTGTGACTTCGATGAACGCTTTGATAAATATAATGTTTTCAACACCCATCTAGCTTATATTAACCATCTAGACTTCAAAACGAACAGTGGTTTTGCAAAAATGAAAACTACCTATAAGTGTCTAAAATCGACTGGAAATCACGAAATAAGCATTTTCAAGTTTTGTTGTTTTTTCATGGTTATTTGCAAAATTTTGTGAGTTTGTGTTTTCTGAAAACGGTTGTGACTTCGATGAACGCTTTGATAAATATAATGTTTTCAACACCCATCTAGCTTATATTAACCATCTAGACTTCAAAACGAACAGTGGTTTTGCAAAAATGAAAACTACCTAAAAGTGTCTAAAATCGACTGGAAATCACGAAATAAGCATTTTCAAGTTTTGTTGTTTTTTCATGGTTATTTGCAAAATTTTGTGAGTTAGTGTATTCTGAAAACGGTTGTGACTTCGATGAACGGTTTGATAAATATAATGTTTTCAACACCCATCTAGCTTATATTAACCATCTAGACTTCAAAACGAACAGTGGTTTTGCAAAAATGAAAACTACCTAAAAGTGTCTAAAATCGACTGGAAATCACGAAATAAGCATTTTCAAGTTTCGTTGTTTTTTCATGGTTATTTGCAAAATTTTGTGAGTTTGTGTTTTCTGAAAACGGTTGTGACTTCGATGAACGCTTTGATAAATATAATGTTTTCAACACCCATCTAGCTTATATTAACCATCTAGACTTCAAAACGAACAGTGGTTTTGCAAAATGAAAACTACCTAAAAGTGTCTAAAATCGACTGGAAATCACGAAATAAGCATTTTCAAGTTTTGTTATTTCATGGTTATTTGCAAGATCTTGTGAGTTTGTGTATTCTGAAAACGGTTGTGACTTCGATGAACGCTTTGATAAATATAATGTTTTCAATACCCATCTAGCTTATATTAACCATCTAGACTTCAAAACGAACAGTGGTTTTGCAAAAATGAAAACTACCTAAAAGTGTCTAAAATCGACTGGAAATCGCTAAATAAGCATTTTCAAGTTTTGTTGTTTTTTCATGGTTATTTGCAAGATCTTGTGAGTTTGTGTTTTCTGAAAACGGTTGTGACTTCGATGAACGCTTTGATAAATATAATGTTTTCAATACCCATCTAGCTTATATTAACCATCTAGACTTCAAAACGAACAGTGGTTTTGCAAAAATGAAAACTACCTAAAAGTGTCTAAAATCGACTGGAAATCACTAAATAAGCATTTTCAAGTTTTGTTGTTTTTTCATGGTTATTTGCAAGATCTTGTGAGTTTGTGTTTTCTGAAAACGGTTGTGACTTCGATGAACGCTTTGATAAATATAATGTTTTCAATACCCATCTTGCTTATATTAACCATCTAGACTTCAAAACGAACAGTGGTTTTGCAAAAATGAAAACTACCTAAAAGTGTCTAAAATCGACTGGAAATCACTAAATAAGCATTTTCAAGTTTTGTTGTTTTTTCATGGTTATTTGCAAAATCTTGTGAGTTTGTGTTTTCTGAAAACGGTTGTGACTTCGATGAACGCTTTGATAAATATAATGTTTTCAACACCCATCTAGCTTATATTAACCATCTAGACTTCAAAACGAACAGTGGTTTTGCAAAAATGAAAACTACCTATAAGTGTCTAAAATCGACTGGAAATCACGAAATAAGCATTTTCAAGTTTTGTTGTTTTTTCATGGTTATTTGCAAAATTTTGTGAGTTTGTGTTTTCTGAAAACGGTTGTGACTTCGATGAACGCTTTGATAAATATAATGTTTTCAACACCCATCTAGCTTATATTAACCATCTAGACTTCAAAACGAACAGTGGTTTTGCAAAAATGAAAACTACCTAAAAGTGTCTAAAATCGACTGGAAATCACGAAATAAGCATTTTCAAGTTTTGTTGTTTTTTCATGGTTATTTGCAAAATTTTGTGAGTTAGTGTATTCTGAAAACGGTTGTGACTTCGATGAACGGTTTGATAAATATAATGTTTTCAACACCCATCTAGCTTATATTAACCATCTAGACTTCAAAACGAACAGTGGTTTTGCAAAAATGAAAACTATCTAAAAGTGTCTAAAATCGACTGGAAATCACGAAATAAGCATTTTCAAGTTTCGTTGTTTTTTCATGGTTATTTGCAAAATTTTGTGAGTTTGTGTTTTCTGAAAACGGTTGTGACTTCGATGAACGCTTTGATAAATATAATGTTTTCAACACCCATCTAGCTTATATTAACCATCTAGACTTCAAAACGAACAGTGGTTTTGCAAAATGAAAACTACCTAAAAGTGTCTAAAATCGACTGGAAATCACGAAATAAGCATTTTCAAGTTTTGTTTTTTCATGGTTATTTGCAAGATCTTGTGAGTTTGTGTATTCTGAAAACGGTTGTGACTTCAATGAACGCTTTGATAAATATAATGTTTTCAATACCCATCTAGCTTATATTAACCATCTAGACTTCAAAACGAACAGTGGTTTTGCAAAAATGAAAACTACCTAAAAGTGTCTAAAATCGACTGGAAATCGCTAAATAAGCATTTTCAAGTTTTGTTGTTTTTTCATGGTTATTTGCAAAATCTTGTGAGTTTGTGTTTTCTGAAAACGGTTGTGACTTCGATGAACGCTTTGATAAATATAATGTTTTCAACACCCATATAGCTTATATTAACCATCTAGACTTCAAAACGAACAGTGGTTTTGCAAAAATGAAAACTACCTAAAAGTGTCTAAAATCGACTGGAAATCGCTAAATAAGCATTTTCAAGTTTTGTTGTTTTTTCATGGTTATTTGCAAGATCTTGTGAGTTTGTGTTTTCTGAAAACGGTTGTGACTTCGATGAACGCTTTGATAAATATAATGTTTTCAATACCCATCTAGCTTATATTAACCATCTAGACTTCAAAACGAACAGTGGTTTTGCAAAAATGAAAACTACCTAAAAGTGTCTAAAATCGACTGGAAATCACTAAATAAGCATTTTCAAGTTTTGTTGTTTTTTCATGGTTATTTGCAAAATCTTGTGAGTTTGTGTTTTCTGAAAACGGTTGTGACTTCGATGAACGCTTTGATAAATATAATGTTTTCAACACCCATCTAGCTTATATTAACCATCTAGACTTCAAAACGAACAGTGATTTTGCAAAAATGAAAACTACCTAAAAGTGTCTAAAATCGACTGGAAATCACTAAATAAGCATTTTCAAGTTTTGTTGTTTTTTCATGGTTGTTTGCAAGATGTTGTGAGTTTGTGTATTCCGAAAACGTTTGTGACTTCGATGAACGCTTTGATAAATATAATGTTTTCAATACCCATCTTGCTTATATTAACCATCTAGACTTCAAAACGAACAGTGGTTTTGCAAAAATGAAAACTACCTAAAAGTGTCTAAAATCGACTGGAAATCACTAAATAAGCATTTTGAAGTTTTGTTGTTTTTTCATGGTTATTTGCCAAATGTTGTGAGTTAGTGTATTCTGAAAACGGTTGTGACTTCGATGAACGCTTTGATAAATATAATGTTTTCAATACCCATCTAGCTTATATTAACCATCTAGACTTCAAAACGAACAGTGGTTTTGCAAAAATGAAAACTACCTAAAAGTGTCTAAAATCGACTGGAAATCACTAAATAAGCATTTTCAAGTTTTGTTGTTTTTTCATGGTTATTTGCAAAATCTTGTGAGTTTGTGTTTTCTGAAAACGGTTGTGACTTCGATGAAGGCTTTGATAAATATTATGTTTTCAACACCCATCTAGTTTATATTAACCATCTAGACTTCAAAACGAACAGTGGTTTTGCAAAAATGAAAACTACCTAAAAGTGTCTAAAATCGACTGGAAATCACGAAATAAGCATTTTCAAGTTTTGTTTTTTCATGGTTATTTGCAAGATCTTGTGAGTTTGTGTATTCTGAAAACGGTTGTGACTTCGATGAACGCTTTGATAAATATAATGTTTTCAATACCCATCTAGCTTATATTAACCATCTAGACTTCAAAACGAACAGTGGTTTTGCAAAAATGAAAACTACCTAAAAGTGTCTAAAATCGACTGGAAATCGCTAAATAAGCATTTTCAAGTTTTGTTGTTTTTTCATGGTTATTTGCAAGATCTTGTGAGTTTGTGTTTTCTGAAAACGGTTGTGACTTCGATGAACGCTTTGATAAATATAATGTTTTCAATACCCATCTAGCTTATATTAACCATCTAGACTTCAAAACGAACAGTGGTTTTGCAAAAATGAAAACTACCTAAAATGTCTAAAATCGACTGGAAATCACTAAATAAGCATTTTCAAGTTTTGTTTGTTCATGGTTATTTGCAAGATCTTGTGAGTTTGTGTATTCTGAAAACGGTTGTGACTTCGATGAACGCTTTGATAAATATAATGTTTTCAATACCCATCTAGCTTATATTAACCATCTAGACTTCAAAACGAACAGTGGTTTTGCAAAAATGAAAACTACCTAAAAGTGTCTAAAATCGACTGGAAATCGCTAAATAAGCATTTTCAAGTTTTGTTGTTTTTTCATGGTTATTTGCAAGATCTTGTGAGTTTGTGTTTTCTGAAAACGGTTGTGACTTCGATGAACGCTTTGATAAATATAATGTTTTCAATACCCATCTAGCTTATATTAACCATCTAGACTTCAAAACGAACAGTGGTTTTGCAAAAATGAAAACTACCTAAAATGTCTAAAATCGACTGGAAATCACTAAATAAGCATTTTCAAGTTTTGTTGTTTTTTCATGGTTATTTGCAAAATCTTGTGAGTTTGTGTTTTCTGAAAACGGTTGTGACTTCGATGAACGCTTTGATAAATATAATGTTTTCAACACCCATCTAGCTTATATTAACCATCTAGACTTCAAAACGAACAGTGGTTTTGCAAATATGAAAACTACATAAAAGTGTCTAAAATCGACTGGAAATCACGAAATAAGCATTTTCAAGTTTTGTTGTTTTTTCATGGTTATTTGCAAAATTTTGTGAGTTAGTGTATTCTGAAAACGGTTGTGACTTCGATGAACGCTTTGATAAATATAATGTTTTCAACACCCATCTAGCTTATATTAACCATCTAGACTTCAAAACGAACAGTGGTTTTGCAAAAATGAAAACTACCTAAAAGTGTCTAAAATCGACTGGAAATCACGAAATAAGCATTTTCAAGTTTTGTTTTTTCATGGTTATTTGCAAGATCTTGTGAGTTTGTGTATTCTGAAAACGGTTGTGACTTCGATGAACGCTTTGATAAATATAATGTTTTCAATACCCATCTAGCTTATATTAACCATCTAGACTTCAAAACGAACAGTGGTTTTGCAAAAATGAAAACTACCTAAAAGTGTCTAAAATCGACTGGAAATCACAAAATAAGCATTTTCAAGTTTTGTTGTTTTTTCATGGTTACTTGCAAAATTTTGTGAGTTAGTGTATTCTGAAAACGGTTGTGACTTCGATGAACGGTTTGATAAATATAATGTTTTCAACACCCATCTAGCTTATATTAACCATCTAGACTTCAAAACGAACAGTGGTTTTGCAAAAATGAAAACTACCTAAAAGTGTCTAAAATCGACTGGAAATCAGGAAATAAGCATTTTCAAGTTTCGTTGTTTTTTCATGGTTATTTGCAAAATTTTGTGAGTTTGTGTTTTCTGAAAACGGTTGTGACTTCGATGAACGCTTTGATAAATATAATGTTTTCAACACCCATCTAGCTTATATTAACCATCTAGACTTCAAAACGAACAGTGGTTTTGCAAAAATGAAAACTACCTAAAAGTGTCTAAAATCGACTGGAAACACGAAATAAGCATTTTCAAGTTTTGTTTTTTCATGGTTATTTGCAAGATCTTGTGAGTTTGTGTATTCTGAAAACGGTTGTGACTTCGATGAACGCTTTGATAAATATAATGTTTTCAATACCCATCTAGCTTATATTAACCATCTAGACTTCAAAACGAACAGTGGTTTTGCAAAAATGAAAACTACCTAAAAGTGTCTAAAATCGACTGGAAATCGCTAAATAAGCATTTTCAAGTTTTGTTGTTTTTTCATGGTTATTTGCAAAATCTTGTGAGTTTGTGTTTTCTGAAAACGGTTGTGACTTCGATGAACGCTTTGATAAATATAATGTTTTCAACACCCATATAGCTTATATTAACCATCTAGACTTCAAAACGAACAGTGGTTTTGCAAAAATGAAAACTACCTAAAAGTGTCTAAAATCGACTGGAAATCGCTAAATAAGCATTTTCAAGTTTTGTTGTTTTTTCATGGTTATTTGCAAGATCTTGTGAGTTTGTGTTTTCTGAAAACGGTTGTGACTTCGATGAACGCTTTGATAAATATAATGTTTTCAATACCCATCTAGCTTATATTAACCATCTAGACTTCAAAACGAACAGTGGTTTTGCAAAAATGAAAACTACCTAAAAGTGTCTAAAATCGACTGGAAATCACTAAATAAGCATTTTCAAGTTTTGTTGTTTTTTCATGGTTATTTGCAAAATCTTGTGAGTTTGTGTTTTCTGAAAACGGTTGTGACTTCGATGAACGCTTTGATAAATATAATGTTTTCAACACCCATCTAGCTTATATTAACCATCTAGACTTCAAAACGAACAGTGATTTTGCAAAAATGAAAACTACCTAAAAGTGTCTAAAATCGACTGGAAATCACTAAATAAGCATTTTCAAGTTTTGTTGTTTTTTCATGGTTGTTTGCAAGATGTTGTGAGTTTGTGTATTCCGAAAACGGTTGTGACTTCGATGAACGCTTTGATAAATATAATGTTTTCAATACCCATCTTGCTTATATTAACCATCTAGACTTCAAAACGAACAGTGGTTTTGCAAAAATGAAAACTACCTAAAAGTGTCTAAAATCGACTGGAAATCACTAAATAAGCATTTTGAAGTTTTGTTGTTTTTTCATGGTTATTTGCCAAATGTTGTGAGTTAGTGTATTCTGAAAACGGTTGTGACTTCGATGAACGCTTTGATAAATATAATGTTTTCAATACCCATCTAGCTTATATTAACCATCTAGACTTCAAAACGAACAGTGGTTTTGCAAAAATGAAAACTACCTAAAAGTGTCTAAAATCGACTGGAAATCACTAAATAAGCATTTTCAAGTTTTGTTGTTTTTTCATGGTTATTTGCAAAATCTTGTGAGTTTGTGTTTTCTGAAAACGGTTGTGACTTCGATGAAGGCTTTGATAAATATTATGTTTTCAACACCCATCTAGTTTATATTAACCATCTAGACTTCAAAACGAACAGTGGTTTTGCAAAAATGAAAACTACCTAAAAGTGTCTAAAATCGACTGGAAATCACTAAATAAGCATTTTCAAGTTTTGTTGTTTTTTCATTGTTATTTGCCAAATGTTGTGAGTTAGTGTATTCTGAAAACGGTTGTGACTTCGATGAACGCTTTGATAAATATAATGTTTTCAATACCCATCTAGCTTATATTAACCATCTAGACTTCAAAACGAACAGTGGTTTTGCAAAAATGAAAACTACCTAAAAGTGTCTAAAATCGACTGGAAATCACTAAATAAGCATTTTCAAGTTTTGTTGTTTTTTCATGGTTATTTGCAAAATCTTGAAGAGTTTGTGTATTCTGAAAACGGTTGTGACTTCGATGAACGCTTTGATAAATATAATGTTTTCAACACCCATCTAGCTTATATTAACCATCTTGACTTCAAAACGAACAGTGGTTTTGCAAAAATGAAAACTACCTATAAGTGTCTAAAATCGACTGGAAATCACGAAATAAGCATTTTCAAGTTTTGTTGTTTTTTCATGGTTGTTTGCAAGATCTTGTGAGTTTGTGTTTTCTGAAAACGGTTGTGACTTCGATGAACGCTTTGATAAATATAATGTTTTCAATACCCATCTTGCTTATATTAACCATCTAGACTTCAAAACGAACAGTGGTTTTGCAAAAATGAAAACTACCTAAAAGTGTCTAAAATCGACTGGAAATCACTAAATAAGCATTTTGAAGTTTTGTTGTTTCTTCATGGTTATTTGCCAAATGTTGTGAGTTAGTGTATTCTGAAAACGGTTGTGACTTCGATGAACGCTTTGATAAATATAATGTTTTCAACACCCATCTAGCTTATATTAACCATCTAGACTTCAAAACGAACAGTGGTTTTGCAAAAATGAAAACTACCTAAAAGTGTCTAAAATCGACTGGAAATCACGAAATAAGCATTTTCAAGTTTTGTTTTTTCATGGTTATTTGCAAGATCTTGTGAGTTTGTGTATTCTGAAAACGGTTGTGACTTCGATGAACGCTTTGATAAATATAATGTTTTCAATACCCATCTAGCTTATATTAACCATCTAGACTTCAAAACGAACAGTGGTTTTGCAAAAATGAAAACTACCTAAAAGTGTCTAAAATCGACTGGAAATCACGAAATAAGCATTTTCAAGTTTTGTTGTTTTTTCATGGTTATTTGCAAAATCTTGTGAGTTTGTGTTTTCTGAAAACGGTTGTGACTTCGATGAACGCTTTGATAAATATAATGTTTTCAACACCCATATAGCTTATATTAACCATCTAGACTTCAAAACGAACAGTGGTTTTGCAAATATGAAAACTACATAAAAGTGTCTAAAATCGACTGGAAATCACGAAATAAGCATTTTCAAGTTTTGTTGTTTTTTCATGGTTATTTGCAAAATTTTGTGAGTTAGTGTATTCTGAAAACGGTTGTGACTTCGATGAACGCTTTGATAAATATAATGTTTTCAACACCCATCTAGCTTATATTAACCATCTAGACTTCAAAACGAACAGTGGTTTTGCAAAAATGAAAACTACCTAAAAGTGTCTAAAATCGACTGGAAATCACGAAATAAGCATTTTCAAGTTTTGTTTTTTCATGGTTATTTGCAAGATCTTGTGAGTTTGTGTATTCTGAAAACGGTTGTGACTTCGATGAACGCTTTGATAAATATAATGTTTTCAATACCCATCTAGCTTATATTAACCATCTAGACTTCAAAACGAACAGTGGTTTTGCAAAAATGAAAACTACCTAAAAGTGTCTAAAATCGACTGGAAATCACAAAATAAGCATTTTCAAGTTTTGTTGTTTTTTCATGGTTACTTGCAAAATTTTGTGAGTTAGTGTATTCTGAAAACGGTTGTGACTTCGATGAACGGTTTGATAAATATAATGTTTTCAACACCCATCTAGCTTATATTAACCATCTAGACTTCAAAACGAACAGTGGTTTTGCAAAAATGAAAACTACCTAAAAGTGTCTAAAATCGACTGGAAATCAGGAAATAAGCATTTTCAAGTTTCGTTGTTTTTTCATGGTTATTTGCAAAATTTTGTGAGTTTGTGTTTTCTGAAAACGGTTGTGACTTCGATGAACGCTTTGATAAATATAATGTTTTCAACACCCATCTAGCTTATATTAACCATCTAGACTTCAAAACGAACAGTGGTTTTGCAAAAATGAAAACTACCTAAAAGTGTCTAAAATCGACTGGAAACACGAAATAAGCATTTTCAAGTTTTGTTTTTTCATGGTTATTTGCAAGATCTTGTGAGTTTGTGTATTCTGAAAACGGTTGTGACTTCGATGAACGCTTTGATAAATATAATGTTTTCAATACCCATCTAGCTTATATTAACCATCTAGACTTCAAAACGAACAGTGGTTTTGCAAAAATGAAAACTACCTAAAAGTGTCTAAAATCGACTGGAAATCGCTAAATAAGCATTTTCAAGTTTTGTTGTTTTTTCATGGTTATTTGCAAAATCTTGTGAGTTTGTGTTTTCTGAAAACGGTTGTGACTTCGATGAACGCTTTGATAAATATAATGTTTTCAACACCCATATAGCTTATATTAACCATCTAGACTTCAAAACGAACAGTGGTTTTGCAAAAATGAAAACTACCTAAAAGTGTCTAAAATCGACTGGAAATCGCTAAATAAGCATTTTCAAGTTTTGTTGTTTTTTCATGGTTATTTGCAAGATCTTGTGAGTTTGTGTTTTCTGAAAACGGTTGTGACTTCGATGAACGCTTTGATAAATATAATGTTTTCAATACCCATCTAGCTTATATTAACCATCTAGACTTCAAAACGAACAGTGGTTTTGCAAAAATGAAAACTACCTAAAAGTGTCTAAAATCGACTGGAAATCACTAAATAAGCATTTTCAAGTTTTGTTGTTTTTTCATGGTTATTTGCAAAATCTTGTGAGTTTGTGTTTTCTGAAAACGGTTGTGACTTCGATGAACGCTTTGATAAATATAATGTTTTCAACACCCATCTAGCTTATATTAACCATCTAGACTTCAAAACGAACAGTGATTTTGCAAAAATGAAAACTACCTAAAAGTGTCTAAAATCGACTGGAAATCACTAAATAAGCATTTTCAAGTTTTGTTGTTTTTTCATGGTTGTTTGCAAGATGTTGTGAGTTTGTGTATTCCGAAAACGGTTGTGACTTCGATGAACGCTTTGATAAATATAATGTTTTCAATACCCATCTTGCTTATATTAACCATCTAGACTTCAAAACGAACAGTGGTTTTGCAAAAATGAAAACTACCTAAAAGTGTCTAAAATCGACTGGAAATCACTAAATAAGCATTTTGAAGTTTTGTTGTTTTTTCATGGTTATTTGCCAAATGTTGTGAGTTAGTGTATTCTGAAAACGGTTGTGACTTCGATGAACGCTTTGATAAATATAATGTTTTCAATACCCATCTAGCTTATATTAACCATCTAGACTTCAAAACGAACAGTGGTTTTGCAAAAATGAAAACTACCTAAAAGTGTCTAAAATCGACTGGAAATCACTAAATAAGCATTTTCAAGTTTTGTTGTTTTTTCATTGTTATTTGCCAAATGTTGTGAGTTAGTGTATTCTGAAAACGGTTGTGACTTCGATGAACGCTTTGATAAATATAATGTTTTCAATACCCATCTAGCTTATATTAACCATCTAGACTTCAAAACGAACAGTGGTTTTGCAAAAATGAAAACTACCTAAAAGTGTCTAAAATCGACTGGAAATCACTAAATAAGCATTTTCAAGTTTTGTTGTTTTTTCATGGTTATTTGCAAAATCTTGTGAGTTTGTGTATTCTGAAAACGGTTGTGACTTCGATGAACGCTTTGATAAATATAATGTTTTCAACACCCATCTAGCTTATATTAACCATCTTGACTTCAAAACGAACAGTGGTTTTGCAAAAATGAAAACTACCTATAAGTGTCTAAAATCGACTGGAAATCACGAAATAAGCATTTTCAAGTTTTGTTGTTTTTTCATGGTTGTTTGCAAGATCTTGTGAGTTTGTGTTTTCTGAAAACGGTTGTGACTTCGATGAACGCTTTGATAAATATAATGTTTTCAATACCCATCTTACTTATATTAACCATCTAGACTTCAAAACGAACAGTGGTTTTGCAAAAATGAAAACTACCTAAAAGTGTCTAAAATCGACTGGAAATCACTAAATAAGCATTTTGAAGTTTTGTTGTTTCTTCATGGTTATTTGCCAAATGTTGTGAGTTAGTGTATTCTGAAAACGGTTGTGACTTCGATGAACGCTTTGATAAATATAATGTTTTCAACACCCATCTAGCTTATATTAACCATCTAGACTTCAAAACGAACAGTGGTTTTGCAAAAATGAAAACTACCTAAAAGTGTCTAAAATCGACTGGAAATCACGAAATAAGCATTTTCAAGTTTTGTTTTTTCATGGTTATTTGCAAGATCTTGTGAGTTTGTGTATTCTGAAAACGGTTGTGACTTCGATGAACGCTTTGATAAATATAATGTTTTCAATACCCATCTAGCTTATATTAACCATCTAGACTTCAAAACGAACAGTGGTTTTGCAAAAATGAAAACTACCTAAAAGTGTCTAAAATCGACTGGAAATCACGAAATAAGCATTTTCAAGTTTTGTTGTTTTTTCATGGTTATTTGCAAAATCTTGTGAGTTTGTGTTTTCTGAAAACGGTTGTGACTTCGATGAACGCTTTGATAAATATAATGTTTTCAACACCCATATAGCTTATATTAACCATCTAGACTTCAAAACGAACAGTGGTTTTGCAAAAATGAAAACTACCTAAAAGTGTCTAAAATCGACTGGAAATCGCTAAATAAGCATTTTCAAGTTTTGTTGTTTTTTCATGGTTATTTGCAAGATCTTGTGAGTTTGTGTTTTCTGAAAACGGTTGTGACTTCGATGAACGCTTTGATAAATATAATGTTTTCAATACCCATCTAGCTTATATTAACCATCTAGACTTCAAAACGAACAGTGGTTTTGCAAAAATGAAAACTACCTAAAAGTGTCTAAAATCGACTGGAAATCACTAAATAAGCATTTTCAAGTTTTGTTGTTTTTTCATGGTTATTTGCAAGATGTTGTGAGTTTGTGTATTCCGAAAACGGTTGTGACTTCGATGAACGCTTTGATAAATATAATGTTTTCAATACCCATCTTGCTTATATTAACCATCTAGACTTCAAAACGAACAGTGGTTTTGCAAAAATGAAAACTACCTAAAAGTGTCTAAAATCGACTGGAAATCACTAAATAAGCATTTTGAAGTTTTGTTGTTTTTTCATGGTTATTTGCCAAATGTTGTGAGTTAGTGTATTCTGAAAACGGTTGTGACTTCGATGAACGCTTTGATAAATATAATGTTTTCAATACCCATCTAGCTTATATTAACCATCTAGACTTCAAAACGAACAGTGGTTTTGCAAAAATGAAAACTACCTAAAAGTGTCTAAAATCGACTGGAAATCACTAAATAAGCATTTTCAAGTTTTGTTGTTTTTTCATGGTTATTTGCAAAATCTTGTGAGTTTGTGTTTTCTGAAAACGGTTGTGACTTCGATGAAGGCTTTGATAAATATTATGTTTTCAACACCCATCTAGTTTATATTAACCATCTAGACTTCAAAACGAACAGTGGTTTTGCAAAAATGAAAACTACCTAAAAGTGTCTAAAATCGACTGGAAATCACGAAATAAGCATTTTCAAGTTTTGTTGTTTTTTCATGGTTATTTGCAAAATCTTGTGAGTTTGTGTATTCTGAAAACGGTTGTGACTTCGATGAACGCTTTGATAAATATAATGTTTTCAATACCCATCTAGCTTATATTAACCATCTAGACTTCAAAACGAACAGTGGTTTTGCAAAAATGAAAACTACCTAAAAGTGTCTAAAATCGACTGGAAATCACTAAATAAGCATTTTCAAGTTTTGTTGTTTTTTCATTGTTATTTGCCAAATGTTGTGAGAGTGTATTCTGAAAACGGTTGTGACTTCGATGAACGCTTTGATAAATATAATGTTTTCAATACCCATCTAGCTTATATTAACCATCTAGACTTCAAAACGAACAGTAGTTTTGCAAAAATGAAAACTACCTAAAAGTGTCTAAAATCGACTGGAAATCACTAAATAAGCATTTTCAAGTTTTGTTGTTTTTTCATGGTTATTTGCAAAATCTTGTGAGTTTGTGTATTCTGAAAACGGTTGTGACTTCGATGAACGCTTTGATAAATATAATGTTTTCAACACCCATCTAGCTTATATTAACCATCTTGACTTCAAAACGAACAGTGGTTTTGCAAAAATGAAAACTACCTAAAAGTGTCTAAAATCGACTGGAAATCACTAAATAAGCATTTTGAAGTTTTGTTGTTTCTTCATGGTTATTTGCCAAATGTTGTGAGTTAGTGTATTCTGAAAACGGTTGTGACTTCGATGAACGCTTTGATAAATATAATGTTTTCAATACCCATCTAGCTTATATTAACCATCTAGACTTCAAAACGAACAGTGGTTTTGCAAAAATGAAAACTACCTAAAAGTGTCTAAAATCGACTGGAAATCACTAAATAAGCATTTTCAAGTTTTGTTGTTTTTTCATGGTTATTTGCAAAATCTTGTGAGTTTGTGTTTTCTGAAAACGGTTGTGACTTCGATGAAGGCTTTGATAAATATTATGTTTTCAACACCCATCTAGTTTATATTAACCATCTAGACTTCAAAACGAACAGTGGTTTTGCAAAAATGAAAACTACCTAAAAGTGTCTAAAATCGACTGGAAATCACGAAATAAGCATTTTCAAGTTTTGTTGTTTTTTCATGGTTATTTGCAAAATCTTGTGAGTTTGTGTATTCTGAAAACGGTTGTGACTTCGATGAACGCTTTGGTAAATATTATGTTTTCAATACCCATCTAGCTTATATTAACCATCTAGACTTCAAAACGAACAGTGGTTTTGCAAAAATGAAAACTACCTAAAAGTGTCTAAAATCGACTGGAAATCACTAAATAAGCATTTTCAAGTTTTGTTGTTTTTTCATGGTTATTTGCAAAATCTTGTGAGTTTGTGTTTTCTGAAAACGGTTGTGACTTTGATGAACGCTTTGATAAATATAATGTTTTCAACACCCATCTAGCTTATATTAACCATCTAGACTTCAAAACGAACAGTGGCTTTGCAAAAATGAAAACTACCTAAAAGTGTCTAAAATCGACTGGAAATCGCTAAATAAGCATTTTCAAGTTTTGTTGTTTTTTCATGGTTATTTGCAAGATCTTGTGAGTTTGTGTTTTCTGAAAACGGTTGTGACTTCGATGAACGCTTTGATAAATATAATGTTTTCAATACCCATCTAGCTTATATTAACCATCTAGACTTCAAAACGAACAGTGGTTTTGCAAAAATGAAAACTACCTAAAAGTGTCTAAAATCGACTGGAAATCACTAAATAAGCATTTTCAAGTTTTGTTGTTTTTTCATGGTTATTTGCAAAATCTTGTGAGTTTGTGTTTTCTGAAAACGGTTGTGACTTCGATGAACGCTTTGATAAATATAATGTTTTCAACACCCATCTAGCTTATATTAACCATCTAGACTTCAAAACGAACAGTGGTTTTGCAAAAATGAAAACTACATAAAAGTGTCTAAAATCGACTGGAAATCACGAAATAAGCATTTTCAAGTTTTGTTGTTTTTTCATGGTTATTTGCAAAATTTTGTGAGTTTGTGTTTTCTGAAAACGGTTGTGACTTCGATGAACGCTTTGATAAATATAATGTTTTCAACACCCATCTAGCTTATATTAACCATCTAGACTTCAAAACGAACAGTGGTTTTGCAAAAATGAAAACTACCTAAAATGTCTAAAATCGACTGGAAATCACTAAATAAGCATTTTCAAGTTTTGTTCTTTCATGGTTATTTGCAAGATCTTGTGAGTTTGTGTATTCTGAAAACGGTTGTGACTTCGATGAACGCTTTGATAAATATAATGTTTTCAATACCCATCTAGCTTATATTAACCATCTAGACTTCAAAACGAACAGTGGTTTTGCAAAAATGAAAACTACCTAAAAGTGTCTAAAATCGACTGGAAATCGCTAAATAAGCATTTTCAAGTTTTGTTGTTTTTTCATGGTTATTTGCAAGATCTTGTGAGTTTGTGTTTTCTGAAAACGGTTGTGACTTCGATGAACGCTTTGATAAATATAATGTTTTCAATACCCATCTAGCTTATATTAACCATCTAGACTTCAAAACGAACAGTGGTTTTGCAAAAATGAAAACTACCTAAAATGTCTAAAATCGACTGGAAATCACTAAATAAGCATTTTCAAGTTTTGTTGTTTTTTCATGGTTATTTGCAAAATCTTGTGAGTTTGTGTTTTCTGAAAACGGTTGTGACTTCGATGAACGCTTTGATAAATATAATGTTTTCAACACCCATCTAGCTTATATTAACCATCTAGACTTCAAAACGAACAGTGGTTTTGCAAATATGAAAACTACATAAAAGTGTCTAAAATCGACTGGAAATCACGAAATAAGCATTTTCAAGTTTTGTTGTTTTTTCATGGTTGTTTGCAAGATCTTGTGAGTTTGTGTTTTCTGAAAACGGTTGTGACTTCGATGAACGCTTTGATAAATATAATGTTTTCAATACCCATCTTGCTTATATTAACCATCTAGACTTCAAAACGAACAGTGGTTTTGCAAAAATGAAAACTACCTAAAAGTGTCTAAAATCGACTGGAAATCACTAAATAAGCATTTTGAAGTTTTGTTGTTTCTTCATGGTTATTTGCCAAATGTTGTGAGTTAGTGTATTCTGAAAACGGTTGTGACTTCGATGAACGCTTTGATAAATATAATGTTTTCAACACCCATCTAGCTTATATTAACCATCTAGACTTCAAAACGAACAGTGGTTTTGCAAAAATGAAAACTACCTAAAAGTGTCTAAAATCGACTGGAAATCACGAAATAAGCATTTTCAAGTTTTGTTTTTTCATGGTTATTTGCAAGATCTTGTGAGTTTGTGTATTCTGAAAACGGTTGTGACTTCGATGAACGCTTTGATAAATATAATGTTTTCAATACCCATCTAGCTTATATTAACCATCTAGACTTCAAAACGAACAGTGGTTTTGCAAAAATGAAAACTACCTAAAAGTGTCTAAAATCGACTGGAAATCACGAAATAAGCATTTTCAAGTTTTGTTGTTTTTTCATGGTTATTTGCAAAATCTTGTGAGTTTGTGTTTTCTGAAAACGGTTGTGACTTCGATGAACGCTTTGATAAATATAATGTTTTCAACACCCATATAGCTTATATTAACCATCTAGACTTCAAAACGAACAGTGGTTTTGCAAATATGAAAACTACATAAAAGTGTCTAAAATCGACTGGAAATCACGAAATAAGCATTTTCAAGTTTTGTTGTTTTTTCATGGTTATTTGCAAAATTTTGTGAGTTAGTGTATTCTGAAAACGGTTGTGACTTCGATGAACGCTTTGATAAATATAATGTTTTCAACACCCATCTAGCTTATATTAACCATCTAGACTTCAAAACGAACAGTGGTTTTGCAAAAATGAAAACTACCTAAAAGTGTCTAAAATCGACTGGAAATCACGAAATAAGCATTTTCAAGTTTTGTTTTTTCATGGTTATTTGCAAGATCTTGTGAGTTTGTGTATTCTGAAAACGGTTGTGACTTCGATGAACGCTTTGATAAATATAATGTTTTCAATACCCATCTAGCTTATATTAACCATCTAGACTTCAAAACGAACAGTGGTTTTGCAAAAATGAAAACTACCTAAAAGTGTCTAAAATCGACTGGAAATCACAAAATAAGCATTTTCAAGTTTTGTTGTTTTTTCATGGTTACTTGCAAAATTTTGTGAGTTAGTGTATTCTGAAAACGGTTGTGACTTCGATGAACGGTTTGATAAATATAATGTTTTCAACACCCATCTAGCTTATATTAACCATCTAGACTTCAAAACGAACAGTGGTTTTGCAAAAATGAAAACTACCTAAAAGTGTCTAAAATCGACTGGAAATCAGGAAATAAGCATTTTCAAGTTTCGTTGTTTTTTCATGGTTATTTGCAAAATTTTGTGAGTTTGTGTTTTCTGAAAACGGTTGTGACTTCGATGAACGCTTTGATAAATATAATGTTTTCAACACCCATCTAGCTTATATTAACCATCTAGACTTCAAAACGAACAGTGGTTTTGCAAAAATGAAAACTACCTAAAAGTGTCTAAAATCGACTGGAAACACGAAATAAGCATTTTCAAGTTTTGTTTTTTCATGGTTATTTGCAAGATCTTGTGAGTTTGTGTATTCTGAAAACGGTTGTGACTTCGATGAACGCTTTGATAAATATAATGTTTTCAATACCCATCTAGCTTATATTAACCATCTAGACTTCAAAACGAACAGTGGTTTTGCAAAAATGAAAACTACCTAAAAGTGTCTAAAATCGACTGGAAATCGCTAAATAAGCATTTTCAAGTTTTGTTGTTTTTTCATGGTTATTTGCAAAATCTTGTGAGTTTGTGTTTTCTGAAAACGGTTGTGACTTCGATGAACGCTTTGATAAATATAATGTTTTCAACACCCATATAGCTTATATTAACCATCTAGACTTCAAAACGAACAGTGGTTTTGCAAAAATGAAAACTACCTAAAAGTGTCTAAAATCGACTGGAAATCGCTAAAATAAGCATTTTCAAGTTTTGTTGTTTTTTCATGGTTATTTGCAAGATCTTGTGAGTTTGTGTTTTCTGAAAACGGTTGTGACTTCGATGAACGCTTTGATAAATATAATGTTTTCAATACCCATCTAGCTTATATTAACCATCTAGACTTCAAAACGAACAGTGGTTTTGCAAAAATGAAAACTACCTAAAAGTGTCTAAAATCGACTGGAAATCACTAAATAAGCATTTTCAAGTTTTGTTGTTTTTTCATGGTTATTTGCAAAATCTTGTGAGTTTGTGTTTTCTGAAAACGGTTGTGACTTCGATGAACGCTTTGATAAATATAATGTTTTCAACACCCATCTAGCTTATATTAACCATCTAGACTTCAAAACGAACAGTGATTTTGCAAAAATGAAAACTACCTAAAAGTGTCTAAAATCGACTGGAAATCACTAAATAAGCATTTTCAAGTTTTGTTGTTTTTTCATGGTTGTTTGCAAGATGTTGTGAGTTTGTGTATTCCGAAAACGGTTGTGACTTCGATGAACGCTTTGATAAATATAATGTTTTCAATACCCATCTTGCTTATATTAACCATCTAGACTTCAAAACGAACAGTGGTTTTGCAAAAATGAAAACTACCTAAAAGTGTCTAAAATCGACTGGAAATCACTAAATAAGCATTTTGAAGTTTTGTTGTTTTTTCATGGTTATTTGCCAAATGTTGTGAGTTAGTGTATTCTGAAAACGGTTGTGACTTCGATGAACGCTTTGATAAATATAATGTTTTCAATACCCATCTAGCTTATATTAACCATCTAGACTTCAAAACGAACAGTGGTTTTGCAAAAATGAAAACTACCTAAAAGTGTCTAAAATCGACTGGAAATCACTAAATAAGCATTTTCAAGTTTTGTTGTTTTTTCATGGTTATTTGCAAAATCTTGTGAGTTTGTGTTTTCTGAAAACGGTTGTGACTTCGATGAAGGCTTTGATAAATATTATGTTTTCAACACCCATCTAGTTTATATTAACCATCTAGACTTCAAAACGAACAGTGGTTTTGCAAAAATGAAAACTACCTAAAAGTGTCTAAAATCGACTGGAAATCACTAAATAAGCATTTTCAAGTTTTGTTGTTTTTTCATTGTTATTTGCCAAATGTTGTGAGTTAGTGTATTCTGAAAACGGTTGTGACTTCGATGAACGCTTTGATAAATATAATGTTTTCAATACCCATCTAGCTTATATTAACCATCTAGACTTCAAAACGAACAGTGGTTTTGCAAAAATGAAAACTACCTAAAAGTGTCTAAAATCGACTGGAAATCACTAAATAAGCATTTTCAAGTTTTGTTGTTTTTTCATGGTTATTTGCAAAATCTTGTGAGTTTGTGTATTCTGAAAACGGTTGTGACTTCGATGAACGCTTTGATAAATATAATGTTTTCAACACCCATCTAGCTTATATTAACCATCTTGACTTCAAAACGAACAGTGGTTTTGCAAAAATGAAAACTACCTATAAGTGTCTAAAATCGACTGGAAATCACGAAATAAGCATTTTCAAGTTTTGTTGTTTTTTCATGGTTGTTTGCAAGATCTTGTGAGTTTGTGTTTTCTGAAAACGGTTGTGACTTCGATGAACGCTTTGATAAATATAATGTTTTCAATACCCATCTTGCTTATATTAACCATCTAGACTTCAAAACGAACAGTGGTTTTGCAAAAATGAAAACTACCTAAAAGTGTCTAAAATCGACTGGAAATCACTAAATAAGCATTTTGAAGTTTTGTTGTTTCTTCATGGTTATTTGCCAAATGTTGTGAGTTAGTGTATTCTGAAAACGGTTGTGACTTCGATGAACGCTTTGATAAATATAATGTTTTCAACACCCATCTAGCTTATATTAACCATCTAGACTTCAAAACGAACAGTGGTTTTGCAAAAATGAAAACTACCTAAAAGTGTCTAAAATCGACTGGAAATCACGAAATAAGCATTTTCAAGTTTTGTTTTTTCATGGTTATTTGCAAGATCTTGTGAGTTTGTGTATTCTGAAAACGGTTGTGACTTCGATGAACGCTTTGATAAATATAATGTTTTCAATACCCATCTAGCTTATATTAACCATCTAGACTTCAAAACGAACAGTGGTTTTGCAAAAATGAAAACTACCTAAAAGTGTCTAAAATCGACTGGAAATCACGAAATAAGCATTTTCAAGTTTTGTTGTTTTTTCATGGTTATTTGCAAAATCTTGTGAGTTTGTGTTTTCTGAAAACGGTTGTGACTTCGATGAACGCTTTGATAAATATAATGTTTTCAACACCCATATAGCTTATATTAACCATCTAGACTTCAAAACGAACAGTGGTTTTGCAAAAATGAAAACTACCTAAAAGTGTCTAAAATCGACTGGAAATCGCTAAATAAGCATTTTCAAGTTTTGTTGTTTTTTCATGGTTATTTGCAAGATCTTGTGAGTTTGTGTTTTCTGAAAACGGTTGTGACTTCGATGAACGCTTTGATAAATATAATGTTTTCAATACCCATCTAGCTTATATTAACCATCTAGACTTCAAAACGAACAGTGGTTTTGCAAAAATGAAAACTACCTAAAAGTGTCTAAAATCGACTGGAAATCACTAAATAAGCATTTTCAAGTTTTGTTGTTTTTTCATGGTTATTTGCAAGATGTTGTGAGTTTGTGTATTCCGAAAACGGTTGTGACTTCGATGAACGCTTTGATAAATATAATGTTTTCAATACCCATCTTGCTTATATTAACCATCTAGACTTCAAAACGAACAGTGGTTTTGCAAAAATGAAAACTACCTAAAAGTGTCTAAAATCGACTGGAAATCACTAAATAAGCATTTTGAAGTTTTGTTGTTTTTTCATGGTTATTTGCCAAATGTTGTGAGTTAGTGTATTCTGAAAACGGTTGTGACTTCGATGAACGCTTTGATAAATATAATGTTTTCAATACCCATCTAGCTTATATTAACCATCTAGACTTCAAAACGAACAGTGGTTTTGCAAAAATGAAAACTACCTAAAAGTGTCTAAAATCGACTGGAAATCACTAAATAAGCATTTTCAAGTTTTGTTGTTTTTTCATGGTTATTTGCAAAATCTTGTGAGTTTGTGTTTTCTGAAAACGGTTGTGACTTCGATGAAGGCTTTGATAAATATTATGTTTTCAACACCCATCTAGTTTATATTAACCATCTAGACTTCAAAACGAACAGTGGTTTTGCAAAAATGAAAACTACCTAAAAGTGTCTAAAATCGACTGGAAATCACGAAATAAGCATTTTCAAGTTTTGTTGTTTTTTCATGGTTATTTGCAAAATCTTGTGAGTTTGTGTATTCTGAAAACGGTTGTGACTTCGATGAACGCTTTGATAAATATAATGTTTTCAATACCCATCTAGCTTATATTAACCATCTAGACTTCAAAACGAACAGTGGTTTTGCAAAAATGAAAACTACCTAAAAGTGTCTAAAATCGACTGGAAATCACTAAATAAGCATTTTCAAGTTTTGTTGTTTTTTCATTGTTATTTGCCAAATGTTGTGAGAGTGTATTCTGAAAACGGTTGTGACTTCGATGAACGCTTTGATAAATATAATGTTTTCAATACCCATCTAGCTTATATTAACCATCTAGACTTCAAAACGAACAGTAGTTTTGCAAAAATGAAAACTACCTAAAAGTGTCTAAAATCGACTGGAAATCACTAAATAAGCATTTTCAAGTTTTGTTGTTTTTTCATGGTTATTTGCAAAATCTTGTGAGTTTGTGTATTCTGAAAACGGTTGTGACTTCGATGAACGCTTTGATAAATATAATGTTTTCAACACCCATCTAGCTTATATTAACCATCTTGACTTCAAAACGAACAGTGGTTTTGCAAAAATGAAAACTACCTAAAAGTGTCTAAAATCGACTGGAAATCACTAAATAAGCATTTTGAAGTTTTGTTGTTTCTTCATGGTTATTTGCCAAATGTTGTGAGTTAGTGTATTCTGAAAACGGTTGTGACTTCGATGAACGCTTTGATAAATATAATGTTTTCAATACCCATCTAGCTTATATTAACCATCTAGACTTCAAAACGAACAGTGGTTTTGCAAAAATGAAAACTACCTAAAAGTGTCTAAAATCGACTGGAAATCACTAAATAAGCATTTTCAAGTTTTGTTGTTTTTTCATTGTTATTTGCCAAATGTTGTGAGTTAGTGTATTCTGAAAACGGTTGTGACTTCGATGAACGCTTTGATAAATATAATGTTTTCAATACCCATCTAGCTTATATTAACCATCTAGACTTCAAAACGAACAGTGGTTTTGCAAAAATGAAAACTACCTAAAAGTGTCTAAAATCGACTGGAAATCACTAAATAAGCATTTTCAAGTTTTGTTGTTTTTTCATGGTTATTTGCAAAATCTTGTGAGTTTGTGTATTCTGAAAACGGTTGTGACTTCGATGAACGCTTTGATAAATATAATGTTTTCAACACCCATCTAGCTTATATTAACCATCTTGACTTCAAAACGAACAGTGGTTTTGCAAAAATGAAAACTACCTATAAGTGTCTAAAATCGACTGGAAATCACGAAATAAGCATTTTCAAGTTTTGTTGTTTTTTCATGGTTGTTTGCAAGATCTTGTGAGTTTGTGTTTTCTGAAAACGGTTGTGACTTCGATGAACGCTTTGATAAATATAATGTTTTCAATACCCATCTTGCTTATATTAACCATCTAGACTTCAAAACGAACAGTGGTTTTGCAAAAATGAAAACTACCTAAAAGTGTCTAAAATCGACTGGAAATCACTAAATAAGCATTTTGAAGTTTTGTTGTTTCTTCATGGTTATTTGCCAAATGTTGTGAGTTAGTGTATTCTGAAAACGGTTGTGACTTCGATGAACGCTTTGATAAATATAATGTTTTCAACACCCATCTAGCTTATATTAACCATCTAGACTTCAAAACGAACAGTGGTTTTGCAAAAATGAAAACTACCTAAAAGTGTCTAAAATCGACTGGAAATCACGAAATAAGCATTTTCAAGTTTTGTTTTTTCATGGTTATTTGCAAGATCTTGTGAGTTTGTGTATTCTGAAAACGGTTGTGACTTCGATGAACGCTTTGATAAATATAATGTTTTCAATACCCATCTAGCTTATATTAACCATCTAGACTTCAAAACGAACAGTGGTTTTGCAAAAATGAAAACTACCTAAAAGTGTCTAAAATCGACTGGAAATCACGAAATAAGCATTTTCAAGTTTTGTTGTTTTTTCATGGTTATTTGCAAAATCTTGTGAGTTTGTGTTTTCTGAAAACGGTTGTGACTTCGATGAACGCTTTGATAAATATAATGTTTTCAACACCCATATAGCTTATATTAACCATCTAGACTTCAAAACGAACAGTGGTTTTGCAAAAATGAAAACTACCTAAAAGTGTCTAAAATCGACTGGAAATCGCTAAATAAGCATTTTCAAGTTTTGTTGTTTTTTCATGGTTATTTGCAAGATCTTGTGAGTTTGTGTTTTCTGAAAACGGTTGTGACTTCGATGAACGCTTTGATAAATATAATGTTTTCAATACCCATCTAGCTTATATTAACCATCTAGACTTCAAAACGAACAGTGGTTTTGCAAAAATGAAAACTACCTAAAAGTGTCTAAAATCGACTGGAAATCACTAAATAAGCATTTTCAAGTTTTGTTGTTTTTTCATGGTTATTTGCAAGATGTTGTGAGTTTGTGTATTCCGAAAACGGTTGTGACTTCGATGAACGCTTTGATAAATATAATGTTTTCAATACCCATCTTGCTTATATTAACCATCTAGACTTCAAAACGAACAGTGGTTTTGCAAAAATGAAAACTACCTAAAAGTGTCTAAAATCGACTGGAAATCACTAAATAAGCATTTTGAAGTTTTGTTGTTTTTTCATGGTTATTTGCCAAATGTTGTGAGTTAGTGTATTCTGAAAACGGTTGTGACTTCGATGAACGCTTTGATAAATATAATGTTTTCAATACCCATCTAGCTTATATTAACCATCTAGACTTCAAAACGAACAGTGGTTTTGCAAAAATGAAAACTACCTAAAAGTGTCTAAAATCGACTGGAAATCACTAAATAAGCATTTTCAAGTTTTGTTGTTTTTTCATGGTTATTTGCAAAATCTTGTGAGTTTGTGTTTTCTGAAAACGGTTGTGACTTCGATGAAGGCTTTGATAAATATTATGTTTTCAACACCCATCTAGTTTATATTAACCATCTAGACTTCAAAACGAACAGTGGTTTTGCAAAAATGAAAACTACCTAAAAGTGTCTAAAATCGACTGGAAATCACGAAATAAGCATTTTCAAGTTTTGTTGTTTTTTCATGGTTATTTGCAAAATCTTGTGAGTTTGTGTATTCTGAAAACGGTTGTGACTTCGATGAACGCTTTGATAAATATAATGTTTTCAATACCCATCTAGCTTATATTAACCATCTAGACTTCAAAACGAACAGTGGTTTTGCAAAAATGAAAACTACCTAAAAGTGTCTAAAATCGACTGGAAATCACTAAATAAGCATTTTCAAGTTTTGTTGTTTTTTCATTGTTATTTGCCAAATGTTGTGAGAGTGTATTCTGAAAACGGTTGTGACTTCGATGAACGCTTTGATAAATATAATGTTTTCAATACCCATCTAGCTTATATTAACCATCTAGACTTCAAAACGAACAGTAGTTTTGCAAAAATGAAAACTACCTAAAAGTGTCTAAAATCGACTGGAAATCACTAAATAAGCATTTTCAAGTTTTGTTGTTTTTTCATGGTTATTTGCAAAATCTTGTGAGTTTGTGTATTCTGAAAACGGTTGTGACTTCGATGAACGCTTTGATAAATATAATGTTTTCAACACCCATCTAGCTTATATTAACCATCTTGACTTCAAAACGAACAGTGGTTTTGCAAAAATGAAAACTACCTAAAAGTGTCTAAAATCGACTGGAAATCACTAAATAAGCATTTTGAAGTTTTGTTGTTTCTTCATGGTTATTTGCCAAATGTTGTGAGTTAGTGTATTCTGAAAACGGTTGTGACTTCGATGAACGCTTTGATAAATATAATGTTTTCAATACCCATCTAGCTTATATTAACCATCTAGACTTCAAAACGAACAGTGGTTTTGCAAAAATGAAAACTACCTAAAAGTGTCTAAAATCGACTGGAAATCACTAAATAAGCATTTTCAAGTTTTGTTGTTTTTTCATGGTTATTTGCAAAATCTTGTGAGTTTGTGTTTTCTGAAAACGGTTGTGACTTCGATGAAGGCTTTGATAAATATTATGTTTTCAACACCCATCTAGTTTATATTAACCATCTAGACTTCAAAACGAACAGTGGTTTTGCAAAAATGAAAACTACCTAAAAGTGTCTAAAATCGACTGGAAATCACGAAATAAGCATTTTCAAGTTTTGTTGTTTTTTCATGGTTATTTGCAAAATCTTGTGAGTTTGTGTATTCTGAAAACGGTTGTGACTTCGATGAACGCTTTGGTAAATATTATGTTTTCAATACCCATCTAGCTTATATTAACCATCTAGACTTCAAAACGAACAGTGGTTTTGCAAAAATGAAAACTACCTAAAAGTGTCTAAAATCGACTGGAAATCACTAAATAAGCATTTTCAAGTTTTGTTGTTTTTTCATGGTTATTTGCAAAATCTTGTGAGTTTGTGTTTTCTGAAAACGGTTGTGACTTTGATGAACGCTTTGATAAATATAATGTTTTCAACACCCATCTAGCTTATATTAACCATCTAGACTTCAAAACGAACAGTGGCTTTGCAAAAATGAAAACTACCTAAAAGTGTCTAAAATCGACTGGAAATCGCTAAATAAGCATTTTCAAGTTTTGTTGTTTTTTCATGGTTATTTGCAAGATCTTGTGAGTTTGTGTTTTCTGAAAACGGTTGTGACTTCGATGAACGCTTTGATAAATATAATGTTTTCAATACCCATCTAGCTTATATTAACCATCTAGACTTCAAAACGAACAGTGGTTTTGCAAAAATGAAAACTACCTAAAAGTGTCTAAAATCGACTGGAAATCACTAAATAAGCATTTTCAAGTTTTGTTGTTTTTTCATGGTTATTTGCAAAATCTTGTGAGTTTGTGTTTTCTGAAAACGGTTGTGACTTCGATGAACGCTTTGATAAATATAATGTTTTCAACACCCATCTAGCTTATATTAACCATCTAGACTTCAAAACGAACAGTGGTTTTGCAAAAATGAAAACTACATAAAAGTGTCTAAAATCGACTGGAAATCACGAAATAAGCATTTTCAAGTTTTGTTGTTTTTTCATGGTTATTTGCAAAATTTTGTGAGTTTGTGTTTTCTGAAAACGGTTGTGACTTCGATGAACGCTTTGATAAATATAATGTTTTCAACACCCATCTAGCTTATATTAACCATCTAGACTTCAAAACGAACAGTGGTTTTGCAAAAATGAAAACTACCTAAAATGTCTAAAATCGACTGGAAATCACTAAATAAGCATTTTCAAGTTTTGTTCTTTCATGGTTATTTGCAAGATCTTGTGAGTTTGTGTATTCTGAAAACGGTTGTGACTTCGATGAACGCTTTGATAAATATAATGTTTTCAATACCCATCTAGCTTATATTAACCATCTAGACTTCAAAACGAACAGTGGTTTTGCAAAAATGAAAACTACCTAAAAGTGTCTAAAATCGACTGGAAATCGCTAAATAAGCATTTTCAAGTTTTGTTGTTTTTTCATGGTTATTTGCAAGATCTTGTGAGTTTGTGTTTTCTGAAAACGGTTGTGACTTCGATGAACGCTTTGATAAATATAATGTTTTCAATACCCATCTAGCTTATATTAACCATCTAGACTTCAAAACGAACAGTGGTTTTGCAAAAATGAAAACTACCTAAAATGTCTAAAATCGACTGGAAATCACTAAATAAGCATTTTCAAGTTTTGTTGTTTTTTCATGGTTATTTGCAAAATCTTGTGAGTTTGTGTTTTCTGAAAACGGTTGTGACTTCGATGAACGCTTTGATAAATATAATGTTTTCAACACCCATCTAGCTTATATTAACCATCTAGACTTCAAAACGAACAGTGGTTTTGCAAAAATGAAAACTACATAAAAGTGTCTAAAATCGACTGGAAATCACGAAATAAGCATTTTCAAGTTTTGTTGTTTTTTCATGGTTATTTGCAAAATTTTGTGAGTTTGTGTTTTCTGAAAACGGTTGTGACTTCGATGAACGCTTTGATAAATATAATGTTTTCAACACCCATCTAGCTTATATTAACCATCTAGACTTCAAAACGAACAGTGGTTTTGCAAAAATGAAAACTACCTAAAATGTCTAAAATCGACTGGAAATCACTAAATAAGCATTTTCAAGTTTTGTTCTTTCATGGTTATTTGCAAGATCTTGTGAGTTTGTGTATTCTGAAAACGGTTGTGACTTCGATGAACGCTTTGATAAATATAATGTTTTCAATACCCATCTAGCTTATATTAACCATCTAGACTTCAAAACGAACAGTGGTTTTGCAAAAATGAAAACTACCTAAAAGTGTCTAAAATCGACTGGAAATCGCTAAATAAGCATTTTCAAGTTTTGTTGTTTTTTCATGGTTATTTGCAAGATCTTGTGAGTTTGTGTTTTCTGAAAACGGTTGTGACTTCGATGAACGCTTTGATAAATATAATGTTTTCAATACCCATCTAGCTTATATTAACCATCTAGACTTCAAAACGAACAGTGGTTTTGCAAAAATGAAAACTACCTAAAATGTCTAAAATCGACTGGAAATCACTAAATAAGCATTTTCAAGTTTTGTTGTTTTTTCATGGTTATTTGCAAAATCTTGTGAGTTTGTGTTTTCTGAAAACGGTTGTGACTTCGATGAACGCTTTGATAAATATAATGTTTTCAACACCCATCTAGCTTATATTAACCATCTAGACTTCAAAACGAACAGTGGTTTTGCAAATATGAAAACTACATAAAAGTGTCTAAAATCGACTGGAAATCACGAAATAAGCATTTTCAAGTTTTGTTGTTTTTTCATGGTTATTTGCAAAATTTTGTGAGTTAGTGTATTCTGAAAACGGTTGTGACTTCGATGAACGCTTTGATAAATATAATGTTTTCAACACCCATCTAGCTTATATTAACCATCTAGACTTCAAAACGAACAGTGGTTTTGCAAAAATGAAAACTACCTAAAAGTGTCTAAAATCGACTGGAAATCACAAAATAAGCATTTTCAAGTTTTGTTGTTTTTTCATGGTTACTTCCAAAATTTTGTGAGTTAGTGTATTCTGAAAACGGTTGTGACTTCGATGAACGGTTTGATAAATATAATGTTTTCAACACCCATCTAGCTTATATTAACCATCTAGACTTCAAAACGAACAGTGGTTTTGCAAAAATGAAAACTACCTAAAAGTGTCTAAAATCGACTGGAAATCACGAAATAAGCATTTTCAAGTTTCGTTGTTTTTTCATGGTTATTTGCAAAATTTTGTGAGTTTGTGTTTTCTGAAAACGGTTGTGACTTCGATGAACGCTTTGATAAATATAATGTTTTCAACACCCATCTAGCTTATATTAACCATCTAGACTTCAAAACGAACAGTGGTTTTGCAAAAATGAAAACTACCTAAAAGTGTCTAAAATCGACTGGAAATCACAAAATAAGCATTTTCAAGTTTTGTTGTTTTTTCATGGTTATTTGCAAAATTTTGTGAGTTAGTGTATTCTGAAAACGGTTGTGACTTCGATGAACGCTTTGATAAATATAATGTTTTCAACACCCATCTAGCTTATATTAACCATCTAGACTTCAAAACGAACAGTGGTTTTGCAAAAATGAAAACTACCTAAAAGTGTCTAAAATCGACTGGAAATCACAAAATAAGCATTTTCAAGTTTTGTTGTTTTTTCATGGTTACTTCCAAAATTTTGTGAGTTAGTGTATTCTGAAAACGGTTGTGACTTCGATGAACGGTTTGATAAATATAATGTTTTCAACACCCATCTAGCTTATATTAACCATCTAGACTTCAAAACGAACAGTGGTTTTGCAAAAATGAAAACTACCTAAAAGTGTCTAAAATCGACTGGAAATCACGAAATAAGCATTTTCAAGTTTCGTTGTTTTTTCATGGTTATTTGCAAAATTTTGTGAGTTTGTGTTTTCTGAAAACGGTTGTGACTTCGATGAACGCTTTGATAAATATAATGTTTTCAACACCCATCTAGCTTATATTAACCATCTAGACTTCAAAACGAACAGTGGTTTTGCAAAAATGAAAACTACCTAAAAGTGTCTAAAATCGACTGGAAATCACAAAATAAGCATTTTCAAGTTTTGTTGTTTTTTCATGATTACTTGCAAAATTTTGTGAGTTAGTGTATTCTGAAAACGGTTGTGACTTCGATGAACGGTTTGATAAATATAATGTTTTCAACACCCATCTAGCTTATATTAACCATCTAGACTTCAAAACGAACAGTGGTTTTGCAAAAATGAAAACTACCTAAAAGTGTCTAAAATCGACTCGAAATCACGAAATAAGCATTTTCAAGTTTCGTTGTTTTTTCATGGTTATTTGCAAAATTTTGTGAGTTAGTGTATTCTGAAAACGGTTGTGACTTCGATGAACGCTTTGATAAATATAATGTTTTCAATACCCATCTAGCTTATATTAACCATCTAGACTTCAAAACGAACAGTGGTTTTGCAAAAATGAAAACTACCTAAAAGTGTCTAAAATCGACTGGAAATCACTAAATAAGCATTTTCAAGTTTTGTTGTTTTTTCATGGTTATTTGCAAAATCTTGTGAGTTTGTGTATTCTGAAAACGGTTGTGACTTCGATGAACGCTTTGATAAATATAATGTTTTCAACACCCATCTAGCTTATATTAACCATCTAGACTTCAAAACGAACAGTGGTTTTGCAAAAATGAAAACTACCTATAAGTGTCTAAAATCGACTGGAAATCACGAAATAAGCATTTTCAAGTTTTGTTGTTTTTTCATGGTTGTTTGCAAGATCTTGTGAGTTTGTGTTTTCTGAAAACGGTTGTGACTTCGATGAACGCTTTGATAAATATAATGTTTTCAATACCCATCTTGCTTATATTAACCATCTAGACTTCAAAACGAACAGTGGTTTTGCAAAAATGAAAACTACCTAAAAGTGTCTAAAATCGACTGGAAATCACTAAATAAGCATTTTGAAGTTTTGTTGTTTTTTCATGGTTATTTGCCAAATGTTGTGAGTTAGTGTATTCTGAAAACGGTTGTGACTTCGATGAACGCTTTGATAAATATAATGTTTTCAATACCCATCTAGCTTATATTAACCATCTAGACTTCAAAACGAACAGTGGTTTTGCAAAAATGAAAACTACCTAAAAGTGTCTAAAATCGACTGGAAATCACTAAATAAGCATTTTCAAGTTTTGTTGTTTTTTCATGGTTATTTGCAAAATTTTGTGAGTTTGTGTTTTCTGAAAACGGTTGTGACTTCGATGAAGGCTTTGATAAATATTATGTTTTCAACACCCATCTAGTTTATATTAACCATCTAGACTTCAAAACGAACAGTGGTTTTGCAAAAATGAAAACTACCTAAAAGTGTCTAAAATCGACTGGAAATCACGAAATAAGCATTTTCAAGTTTTGTTGTTTTATTATGGTTATTTGCAAAATCTTGTGAGTTTGTGTATTCTGAAAACGGTTGTGACTTCGATGAACGCTTTGATAAATATTATGTTTTTAATACCCATCTAGCTTATATTAACCATCTAGACTTCAAAACGAACAGTGGTTTTGCAAAAATGAAAACTACCTAAAAGTGTCTAAAATCGACTGGAAATCACTAAATAAGCATTTTCAAGTTTTGTTGTTTTTTCATGGTTATTTGCAAAATCTTGTGAGTTTGTGTTTTCTGAAAACGGTTGTGACTTCGATGAACGCTTTGATAAATATAATGTTTTCAACACCCATCTAGCTTATATTAACCATCTAGACTTCAAAACGAACAGTGGTTTTGCAAAAATGAAAACTACCTAAAAGTGTCTAAAATCGACTGGAAATCACGAAATAAGCATTTTCAAGTTTTGTTGTTTTTTCATGGTTGTTTGCAAGATGTTGTGAGTTTGTGTATTCTGAAAACGGTTGTGACTTCGATGAACGCTTTGATAAATATAATGTTTTCAATACCCATCTAGCTTATATTAACCATCTAGACTTCAAAACGAACAGTGGTTTTGCAAAAATGAAAACTACCTAAAAGTGTCTAAAATCGACTGGAAATCACAAAATAAGCATTTTCAAGTTTTGTTGTTTTTTCATGATTACTTGCAAAATTTTGTGAGTTAGTGTATTCTGAAAACGGTTGTGACTTCGATGAACGGTTTGATAAATATAATGTTTTCAACACCCATCTAGCTTATATTAACCATCTAGACTTCAAAACGAACAGTGGTTTTGCAAAAATGAAAACTACCTAAAAGTGTCTAAAATCGACTCGAAATCACGAAATAAGCATTTTCAAGTTTCGTTGTTTTTTCATGGTTATTTGCAAAATTTTGTGAGTTTGTGTTTTCTGAAAACGGTTGTGACTTCGATGAACGCTTTGATAAATATAATGTTTTCAACACCCATCTAGCTTATATTAACCATCTAGACTTCAAAACGAACAGTGGTTTTGCAAAAATGAAAACTACCTAAAAGTGTCTAAAATCGACTGGAAATCACGAAATAAGCATTTTCAAGTTTTGTTTTTTCATGGTTATTTGCAAGATCTTGTGTGTTTGTGTATTCTGAAAACGGTTGTGACTTCGATGAACGCTTTGATAAATATAATGTTTTCAATACCCATCTAGCTTATATTAACCATCTAGACTTCAAAACGAACAGTGGTTTTGCAAAAATGAAAACTACCTAAAAGTGTCTAAAATCGACTGGAAATCGCTAAATAAGCATTTTCAAGTTTTGTTGTTTTTTCATGGTTATTTGCAAAATCTTGTGAGTTTGTGTTTTCTGAAAACGGTTGTGACTTCGATGAACGCTTTGATAAATATAATGTTTTCAACACCCATATAGCTTATATTAACCATCTAGACTTCAAAACGAACAGTGGTTTTGCAAAAATGAAAACTACCTAAAAGTGTCTAAAATCGACTGGAAATCACTAAATAAGCATTTTCAAGTTTTGTTGTTTTTTCATGGTTATTTGCAAAATCTTGTGAGTTTGTGTTTTCTGAAAACGGTTGTGACTTCGATGAACGCTTTGATAAATATAATGTTTTCAACACCCATCTAGCTTATATTAACCATCTAGACTTCAAAACGAACAGTGATTTTGCAAAAATGAAAACTACCTAAAAGTGTCTAAAATCGACTGGAAATCACTAAATAAGCATTTTCAAGTTTTGTTGTTTTTTCATGGTTGTTTGCAAGATGTTGTGAGTTTGTGTATTCTGAAAACGGTTGTGACTTCGATGAACGCTTTGATAAATATAATGTTTTCAATACCCATCTTGCTTATATTAACCATCTAGACTTCAAAACGAACAGTGGTTTTGCAAAAATGAAAACTACCTAAAAGTGTCTAAAATCGACTGGAAATCACGAAATAAGCATTTTCAAGTTTTGTTGTTTTTTCATGGTTATTTGCAAAATCTTGTGAGTTTGTGTATTCTGAAAACGGTTGTGACTTCGATGAACGCTTTGATAAATATAATGTTTTCAATACCCATCTAGCTTATATTAACCATCTAGACTTCAAAACGAACAGTGGTTTTGCAAAAATGAAAACTACCTAAAAGTGTCTAAAATCGACTGGAAATCACTAAATAAGCATTTTCAAGTTTTGTTGTTTTTTCATGGTTATTTGCAAGATCTTGTGAGTTTGTGTTTTCTGAAAACGGTTGTGACTTCGATGAACGCTTTGATAAATATAATGTTTTCAATACCCATCTTGCTTATATTAACCATCTAGACTTCAAAACGAACAGTGGTTTTGCAAAAATGAAAACTACCTAAAAGTGTCTAAAATCGACTGGAAATCACTAAATAAGCATTTTCAAGTTTTGTTGTTTTTTCATTGTTATTTGCCAAATGTTGTGAGTTAGTGTATTCTGAAAACGGTTGTGACTTCGATGAACGCTTTGATAAATATAATGTTTTCAATACCCATCTAGCTTATATTAACCATCTAGACTTCAAAACGAACAGTGGTTTTGCAAAAATGAAAACTACCTAAAAGTGTCTAAAATCGACTGGAAATCACTAAATAAGCATTTTCAAGTTTTGTTGTTTTTTCATGGTTATTTGCAAAATCTTGTGAGTTTGTGTATTCTGAAAACGGTTGTGACTTCGATGAACGCTTTGATAAATATAATGTTTTCAACACCCATCTAGCTTATATTAACCATCTAGACTTCAAAACGAACAGTGGTTTTGCAAAAATGAAAACTACCTATAAGTGTCTAAAATCGACTGGAAATCACGAAATAAGCATTTTCAAGTTTTGTTGTTTTTTCATGGTTGTTTGCAAGATCTTGTGAGTTTGTGTTTTCTGAAAACGGTTGTGACTTCGATGAACGCTTTGATAAATATAATGTTTTCAATACCCATCTTGCTTATATTAACCATCTAGACTTCAAAACGAACAGTGGTTTTGCAAAAATGAAAACTACCTAAAAGTGTCTAAAATCGACTGGAAATCACTAAATAAGCATTTTGAAGTTTTGTTGTTTTTTCATGGTTATTTGCCAAATGTTGTGAGTTAGTGTATTCTGAAAACGGTTGTGACTTCGATGAACGCTTTGATAAATATAATGTTTTCAATACCCATCTAGCTTATATTAACCATCTAGACTTCAAAACGAACAGTGGTTTTGCAAAAATGAAAACTACCTAAAAGTGTCTAAAATCGACTGGAAATCACTAAATAAGCATTTTCAAGTTTTGTTGTTTTTTCATGGTTATTTGCAAAATTTTGTGAGTTTGTGTTTTCTGAAAACGGTTGTGACTTCGATGAAGGCTTTGATAAATATTATGTTTTCAACACCCATCTAGTTTATATTAACCATCTAGACTTCAAAACGAACAGTGGTTTTGCAAAAATGAAAACTACCTAAAAGTGTCTAAAATCGACTGGAAATCACGAAATAAGCATTTTCAAGTTTTGTTGTTTTATTATGGTTATTTGCAAAATCTTGTGAGTTTGTGTATTCTGAAAACGGTTGTGACTTCGATGAACGCTTTGATAAATATTATGTTTTTAATACCCATCTAGCTTATATTAACCATCTAGACTTCAAAACGAACAGTGGTTTTGCAAAAATGAAAACTACCTAAAAGTGTCTAAAATCGACTGGAAATCACTAAATAAGCATTTTCAAGTTTTGTTGTTTTTTCATGGTTATTTGCAAAATCTTGTGAGTTTGTGTTTTCTGAAAACGGTTGTGACTTCGATGAACGCTTTGATAAATATAATGTTTTCAACACCCATCTAGCTTATATTAACCATCTAGACTTCAAAACGAACAGTGGTTTTGCAAAAATGAAAACTACCTAAAAGTGTCTAAAATCGACTGGAAATCGCTAAATAAGCATTTTCAAGTTTTTTTGTTTTTTCATGGTTGTTTGCAAGATGTTGTGAGTTTGTGTATTCTGAAAACGGTTGTGACTTCGATGAACGCTTTGATAAATATAATGTTTTCAATACCCATCTTGCTTATATTAACCATCTAGACTTCAAAACGAACAGTGGTTTTGCAAAAATGAAAACTACCTAAAAGTGTCTAAAATCGACTGGAAATCACTAAATAAGCATTTTCAAGTTTTGTTGTTTTTTCATGGTTATTTGCCAAATGTTGTGAGTTAGTGTATTCTGAAAACGGTTGTGACTTCGATGAACGCTTTGATAAATATAATGTTTTCAATACCCATCTAGCTTATATTAACCATCTAGACTTCAAAACGAACAGTGGTTTTGCAAAAATGAAAACTACCTAAAAGTGTCTAAAATCGACTGGAAATCACGAAATAAGCATTTTCAAGTTTTGTTGTTTTTTCATGGTTATTTGCAAAATCTTGTGAGTTTGTGTTTTCTGAAAACGGTTGTGACTTCGATGAAGGCTTTGATAAATATTATGTTTTCAACACCCATCTAGTTTATATTAACCATCTAGACTTCAAAACGAACAGTGGTTTTGCAAAAATGAAAACTACCTAAAAGTGTCTAAAATCGACTGGAAATCACGAAATAAGCATTTTCAAGTTTTGTTGTTTTTTCATGGTTATTTGCAAAATCTTGTGAGTTTGTGTATTCTGAAAACGGTTGTGACTTCGATGAACGCTTTGATAAATATAATGTTTTCAATACCCATCTAGCTTATATTAACCATCTAGACTTCAAAACGAACAGTGGTTTTGCAAAAATGAAAACTACCTAAAAGTGTCTAAAATCGACTGGAAATCACTAAATAAGCATTTTCAAGTTTTGTTGTTTTTTCATGGTTATTTGCAAGATCTTGTGAGTTTGTGTTTTCTGAAAACGGTTGTGACTTCGATGAACGCTTTGATAAATATAATGTTTTCAATACCCATCTAGTTTATATTAACCATCTAGACTTCAAAACGAACAGTGGTTTTGCAAAAATGAAAACTACCTAAAAGTGTCTAAAATCGACTGGAAATCACTAAATAAGCATTTTCAAGTTTTGTTGTTTTTTCATTGTTATTTGCCAAATGTTGTGAGTTAGTGTATTCTGAAAACGGTTGTGACTTCGATGAACGCTTTGATAAATATAATGTTTTCAATACCCATCTTGCTTATATTAACCATCTAGACTTCAAAACGAACAGTGGTTTTGCAAAAATGAAAACTACCTAAAAGTGTCTAAAATCGACTGGAAATCACTAAATAAGCATTTTCAAGTTTTGTTGTTTTTTCATGGTTATTTGCCAAATGTTGTGAGTTAGTGTATTCTGAAAACGGTTGTGACTTCGATGAACGCTTTGATAAATATAATGTTTTCAATACCCATCTAGCTTATATTAACCATCTAGACTTCAAAACGAACAGTGGTTTTGCAAAAATGAAAACTACCTAAAAGTGTCTAAAATCGACTGGAAATCACGAAATAAGCATTTTCAAGTTTTGTTGTTTTTTCATGGTTATTTGCAAAATCTTGTGAGTTTGTGTTTTCTGAAAACGGTTGTGACTTCGATGAAGGCTTTGATAAATATTATGTTTTCAACACCCATCTAGTTTATATTAACCATCTAGACTTCAAAACGAACAGTGGTTTTGCAAAAATGAAAACTACCTAAAAGTGTCTAAAATCGACTGGAAATCACGAAATAAGCATTTTCAAGTTTTGTTGTTTTTTCATGGTTATTTGCAAAATCTTGTGAGTTTGTGTATTCTGAAAACGGTTGTGACTTCGATGAACGCTTTGATAAATATAATGTTTTCAATACCCATCTAGCTTATATTAACCATCTAGACTTCAAAACGAACAGTGGTTTTGCAAAAATGAAAACTACCTAAAAGTGTCTAAAATCGACTGGAAATCACTAAATAAGCATTTTCAAGTTTTGTTGTTTTTTCATGGTTATTTGCAAGATCTTGTGAGTTTGTGTTTTCTGAAAACGGTTGTGACTTCGATGAACGCTTTGATAAATATAATGTTTTCAATACCCATCTAGTTTATATTAACCATCTAGACTTCAAAACGAACAGTGGTTTTGCAAAAATGAAAACTACCTAAAAGTGTCTAAAATCGACTGGAAATCACTAAATAAGCATTTTCAAGTTTTGTTGTTTTTTCATTGTTATTTGCCAAATGTTGTGAGTTAGTGTATTCTGAAAACGGTTGTGACTTCGATGAACGCTTTGATAAATATAATGTTTTCAATACCCATCTAGCTTATATTAACCATCTAGACTTCAAAACGAACAGTGGTTTTGCAAAAATGAAAACTACCTAAAAGTGTCTAAAATCGACTGGAAATCACTAAATAAACATTTTCAAGTTTTGTTGTTTTTTCATGGTTATTTGCAAAATCTTGTGAGTTTGTGTATTCTGAAAACGGTTGTGACTTCGATGAACGCTTTGATAAATATAATGTTTTCAACACCCATCTAGCTTATATTAACCATCTAGACTTCAAAACGAACAGTGGTTTTGCAAAAATGAAAACTACCTATAAGTGTCTAAAATCGACTGGAAATCACGAAATAATCATTTTCAAGTTTTGTTGTTTTTTCATGGTTGTTTGCAAGATCTTGTGAGTTTGTGTTTTCTGAAAACGGTTGTGACTTCGATGAACGCTTTGATAAATATAATGTTTTCAATACCCATCTTGCTTATATTAACCATCTAGACTTCAAAACTAACAGTGGTTTTGCAAAAATGAAAACTACCTAAAAGTGTCTAAAATCGACTGGAAATCACTAAATAAGCATTTTGAAGTTTTGTTGTTTTTTCATGGTTATTTGCCAAATGTTGTGAGTTAGTGTATTCTGAAAACGGTTGTGACTTCGATGAACGCTTTGATAAATATAATGTTTTCAATACCCATCTAGCTTATATTAACCATCTAGACTTCAAAACGAACAGTGGTTTTGCAAAAATGAAAACTACCTAAAAGTGTCTAAAATCGACTGGAAATCACTAAATAAGCATTTTCAAGTTTTGTTGTTTTTTCATGGTTATTTGCAAAATCTTGTGAGTTTGTGTTTTCTGAAAACGGTTGTGACTTCGATGAAGGCTTTGATAAATATTATGTTTTCAACACCCATCTAGTTTATATTAACCATCTAGACTTCAAAACGAACAGTGGTTTTGCAAAAATGAAAACTACCTAAAAGTGTCTAAAATCGACTGGAAATCACGAAATAAGCATTTTCAAGTTTTGTTGTTTTATTATGGTTATTTGCAAAATCTTGTGAGTTTGTGTATTCTGAAAACGGTTGTGACTTCGATGAACGCTTTGATAAATATTATGTTTTCAATACCCATCTAGCTTATATTAACCATCTAGACTTCAAAACGAACAGTGGTTTTGCAAAAATGAAAACTACCTAAAAGTGTCTAAAATCGACTGGAAATCACTAAATAAGCATTTTCAAGTTTTGTTGTTTTTTCATGGTTATTTGCAAAATCTTGTGAGTTTGTGTTTTCTGAAAACGGTTGTGACTTCGATGAACGCTTTGATAAATATAATGTTTTCAACACCCATCTAGCTTATATTAACCATCTAGACTTCAAAACGAACAGTGGTTTTGCAAAAATGAAAACTACATAAAAGTGTCTAAAATCGACTGGAAATCACGAAATAAGCATTTTCAAGTTTTGTTGTTTTTTCATGGTTGTTTGCAAGATCTTGTGAGTTTGTGTTTTCTGAAAACGGTTGTGACTTCGATGAACGCTTTGATAAATATAATGTTTTCAATACCCATCTTGCTTATATTAACCATCTAGACTTCAAAACGAACAGTGGTTTTGCAAAAATGAAAACTACCTAAAAGTGTCTAAAATCGACTGGAAATCACTAAATAAGCATTTTCAAGTTTTGTTGTTTTTTCATGGTTATTTGCAAGATCTTGTGAGTTTGTGTTTTCTGAAAACGGTTGTGACTTCGATGAACGCTTTGATAAATATAATGTTTTCAATACCCATCTTGCTTATATTAACCATCTAGACTTCAAAACGAACAGTGGTTTTGCAAAAATGAAAACTACCTAAAAGTGTCTAAAATCGACTGGAAATCACTAAATAAGCATTTTCAAGTTTTGTTGTTTTTTCATGGTTATTTGCAAAATCTTGTGAGTTTGTGTTTTCTGAAAACGGTTGTGACTTCGATGAATGCTTTGATAAATATAATGTTTTCAACACCCATCTAGCTTATATTAACCATCTAGACTTCAAAACGAACAGTGGTTTTGCAAAAATGAAAACTACCTATAAGTGTCTAAAATCGACTGGAAATCACGAAATAAGCATTTTCAAGTTTTGTTGTTTTTTCATGGTTATTTGCAAAATTTTGTGAGTTTGTGTTTTCTGAAAACGGTTGTGACTTCGATGAACGCTTTGATAAATATAATGTTTTCAACACCCATCTAGCTTATATTAACCATCTAGACTTCAAAACGAACAGTGGTTTTGCAAAAATGAAAACTACCTAAAAGTGTCTAAAATCGACTGGAAATCACTAAATAAGCATTTTCAAGTTTTGTTGTTTTTTCATGGTTATTTGCAAAATCTTGTGAGTTTGTGTTTTCTGAAAACGGTTGTGACTTCGATGAACGCTTTGATAAATATAATGTTTTCAACACCCATCTAGCTTATATTAACCATCTAGACTTCAAAACGAACAGTGGTTTTGCAAAAATGAAAACTACCTAAAAGTGTCTAAAATCGACTGGAAATCACGAAATAAGCATTTTCAAGTTTTGTTGTTTTATTATGGTTATTTGCAAAATCTTGTGAGTTTGTGTATTCTGAAAACGGTTGTGACTTCGATGAACGCTTTGATAAATATTATGTTTTCAATACCCATCTAGCTTATATTAACCATCTAGACTTCAAAACGAACAGTGGTTTTGCAAAAATGAAAACTACCTAAAAGTGTCTAAAATCGACTGGAAATCACTAAATAAGCATTTTCAAGTTTTGTTGTTTTTTCATGGTTATTTGCAAAATCTTGTGAGTTTGTGTTTTCTGAAAACGGTTGTGACTTCGATGAACGCTTTGATAAATATAATGTTTTCAACACCCATCTAGCTTATATTAACCATCTAGACTTCAAAACGAACAGTGGTTTTGCAAAAATGAAAACTACATAAAAGTGTCTAAAATCGACTGGAAATCACGAAATAAGCATTTTCAAGTTTTGTTGTTTTTTCATGGTTGTTTGCAAGATCTTGTGAGTTTGTGTTTTCTGAAAACGGTTGTGACTTCGATGAACGCTTTGATAAATATAATGTTTTCAACACCCATCTAGTTTATATTAACCATCTAGACTTCAAAACGAACAGTGGTTTTGCAAAAATGAAAACTACCTAAAAGTGTCTAAAATCGACTGGAAATCACGAAATAAGCATTTTCAAGTTTTGTTGTTTTATTATGGTTATTTGCAAAATCTTGTGAGTTTGTGTATTCTGAAAACGGTTGTGACTTCGATGAACGCTTTGATAAATATTATGTTTTCAATACCCATCTAGCTTATATTAACCATCTAGACTTCAAAACGAACAGTGGTTTTGCAAAAATGAAAACTACCTAAAAGTGTCTAAAATCGACTGGAAATCACTAAATAAGCATTTTCAAGTTTTGTTGTTTTTTCATGGTTATTTGCAAAATCTTGTGAGTTTGTGTTTTCTGAAAACGGTTGTGACTTCGATGAACGCTTTGATAAATATAATGTTTTCAACACCCATCTAGCTTATATTAACCATCTAGACTTCAAAACGAACAGTGGTTTTGCAAAAATGAAAACTACATAAAAGTGTCTAAAATCGACTGGAAATCACGAAATAAGCATTTTCAAGTTTTGTTGTTTTTTCATGGTTGTTTGCAAGATCTTGTGAGTTTGTGTTTTCTGAAAACGGTTGTGACTTCGATGAACGCTTTGATAAATATAATGTTTTCAATACCCATCTTGCTTATATTAACCATCTAGACTTCAAAACGAACAGTGGTTTTGCAAAAATGAAAACTACCTAAAAGTGTCTAAAATCGACTGGAAATCACTAAATAAGCATTTTCAAGTTTTGTTGTTTTTTCATGGTTATTTGCAAGATCTTGTGAGTTTGTGTTTTCTGAAAACGGTTGTGACTTCGATGAACGCTTTGATAAATATAATGTTTTCAATACCCATCTTGCTTATATTAACCATCTAGACTTCAAAACGAACAGTGGTTTTGCAAAAATGAAAACTACCTAAAAGTGTCTAAAATCGACTGGAAATCACTAAATAAGCATTTTCAAGTTTTGTTGTTTTTTCATGGTTATTTGCAAAATCTTGTGAGTTTGTGTATTCTGAAAACGGTTGTGACTTCGATGAACGCTTTGATAAATATAATGTTTTCAACACCCATCTAGCTTATATTAACCATCTAGACTTCAAAACGAACAGTGGTTTTGCAAAAATGAAAACTACCTATAAGTGTCTAAAATCGACTGGAAATCACGAAATAATCATTTTCAAGTTTTGTTGTTTTTTCATGGTTGTTTGCAAGATCTTGTGAGTTTGTGTTTTCTGAAAACGGTTGTGACTTCGATGAACGCTTTGATAAATATAATGTTTTCAATACCCATCTTGCTTATATTAACCATCTAGACTTCAAAACTAACAGTGGTTTTGCAAAAATGAAAACTACCTAAAAGTGTCTAAAATCGACTGGAAATCACTAAATAAGCATTTTGAAGTTTTGTTGTTTTTTCATGGTTATTTGCCAAATGTTGTGAGTTAGTGTATTCTGAAAACGGTTGTGACTTCGATGAACGCTTTGATAAATATAATGTTTTCAATACCCATCTAGCTTATATTAACCATCTAGACTTCAAAACGAACAGTGGTTTTGCAAAAATGAAAACTACCTAAAAGTGTCTAAAATCGACTGGAAATCACTAAATAAGCATTTTCAAGTTTTGTTGTTTTTTCATGGTTATTTGCAAAATCTTGTGAGTTTGTGTTTTCTGAAAACGGTTGTGACTTCGATGAAGGCTTTGATAAATATTATGTTTTCAACACCCATCTAGTTTATATTAACCATCTAGACTTCAAAACGAACAGTGGTTTTGCAAAAATGAAAACTACCTAAAAGTGTCTAAAATCGACTGGAAATCACGAAATAAGCATTTTCAAGTTTTGTTGTTTTATTATGGTTATTTGCAAAATCTTGTGAGTTTGTGTATTCTGAAAACGGTTGTGACTTCGATGAACGCTTTGATAAATATTATGTTTTCAATACCCATCTAGCTTATATTAACCATCTAGACTTCAAAACGAACAGTGGTTTTGCAAAAATGAAAACTACCTAAAAGTGTCTAAAATCGACTGGAAATCACTAAATAAGCATTTTCAAGTTTTGTTGTTTTTTCATGGTTATTTGCAAAATCTTGTGAGTTTGTGTTTTCTGAAAACGGTTGTGACTTCGATGAACGCTTTGATAAATATAATGTTTTCAACACCCATCTAGCTTATATTAACCATCTAGACTTCAAAACGAACAGTGGTTTTGCAAAAATGAAAACTACATAAAAGTGTCTAAAATCGACTGGAAATCACGAAATAAGCATTTTCAAGTTTTGTTGTTTTTTCATGGTTGTTTGCAAGATCTTGTGAGTTTGTGTTTTCTGAAAACGGTTGTGACTTCGATGAACGCTTTGATAAATATAATGTTTTCAATACCCATCTTGCTTATATTAACCATCTAGACTTCAAAACGAACAGTGGTTTTGCAAAAATGAAAACTACCTAAAAGTGTCTAAAATCGACTGGAAATCACTAAATAAGCATTTTCAAGTTTTGTTGTTTTTTCATGGTTATTTGCAAGATCTTGTGAGTTTGTGTTTTCTGAAAACGGTTGTGACTTCGATGAACGCTTTGATAAATATAATGTTTTCAATACCCATCTTGCTTATATTAACCATCTAGACTTCAAAACGAACAGTGGTTTTGCAAAAATGAAAACTACCTAAAAGTGTCTAAAATCGACTGGAAATCACTAAATAAGCATTTTCAAGTTTTGTTGTTTTTTCATGGTTATTTGCAAAATCTTGTGAGTTTGTGTTTTCTGAAAACGGTTGTGACTTCGATGAATGCTTTGATAAATATAATGTTTTCAACACCCATCTAGCTTATATTAACCATCTAGACTTCAAAACGAACAGTGGTTTTGCAAAAATGAAAACTACCTATAAGTGTCTAAAATCGACTGGAAATCACGAAATAAGCATTTTCAAGTTTTGTTGTTTTTTCATGGTTATTTGCAAAATTTTGTGAGTTTGTGTTTTCTGAAAACGGTTGTGACTTCGATGAACGCTTTGATAAATATAATGTTTTCAACACCCATCTAGCTTATATTAACCATCTAGACTTCAAAACGAACAGTGGTTTTGCAAAAATGAAAACTACCTAAAAGTGTCTAAAATCGACTGGAAATCACTAAATAAGCATTTTCAAGTTTTGTTGTTTTTTCATGGTTATTTGCAAAATCTTGTGAGTTTGTGTTTTCTGAAAACGGTTGTGACTTCGATGAACGCTTTGATAAATATAATGTTTTCAACACCCATCTAGCTTATATTAACCATCTAGACTTCAAAACGAACAGTGGTTTTGCAAAAATGAAAACTACCTAAAAGTGTCTAAAATCGACTGGAAATCACGAAATAAGCATTTTCAAGTTTTGTTGTTTTATTATGGTTATTTGCAAAATCTTGTGAGTTTGTGTATTCTGAAAACGGTTGTGACTTCGATGAACGCTTTGATAAATATTATGTTTTCAATACCCATCTAGCTTATATTAACCATCTAGACTTCAAAACGAACAGTGGTTTTGCAAAAATGAAAACTACCTAAAAGTGTCTAAAATCGACTGGAAATCACTAAATAAGCATTTTCAAGTTTTGTTGTTTTTTCATGGTTATTTGCAAAATCTTGTGAGTTTGTGTTTTCTGAAAACGGTTGTGACTTCGATGAACGCTTTGATAAATATAATGTTTTCAACACCCATCTAGCTTATATTAACCATCTAGACTTCAAAACGAACAGTGGTTTTGCAAAAATGAAAACTACATAAAAGTGTCTAAAATCGACTGGAAATCACGAAATAAGCATTTTCAAGTTTTGTTGTTTTTTCATGGTTGTTTGCAAGATCTTGTGAGTTTGTGTTTTCTGAAAACGGTTGTGACTTCGATGAACGCTTTGATAAATATAATGTTTTCAACACCCATCTAGTTTATATTAACCATCTAGACTTCAAAACGAACAGTGGTTTTGCAAAAATGAAAACTACCTAAAAGTGTCTAAAATCGACTGGAAATCACGAAATAAGCATTTTCAAGTTTTGTTGTTTTATTATGGTTATTTGCAAAATCTTGTGAGTTTGTGTATTCTGAAAACGGTTGTGACTTCGATGAACGCTTTGATAAATATTATGTTTTCAATACCCATCTAGCTTATATTAACCATCTAGACTTCAAAACGAACAGTGGTTTTGCAAAAATGAAAACTACCTAAAAGTGTCTAAAATCGACTGGAAATCACTAAATAAGCATTTTCAAGTTTTGTTGTTTTTTCATGGTTATTTGCAAAATCTTGTGAGTTTGTGTTTTCTGAAAACGGTTGTGACTTCGATGAACGCTTTGATAAATATAATGTTTTCAACACCCATCTAGCTTATATTAACCATCTAGACTTCAAAACGAACAGTGGTTTTGCAAAAATGAAAACTACATAAAAGTGTCTAAAATCGACTGGAAATCACGAAATAAGCATTTTCAAGTTTTGTTGTTTTTTCATGGTTGTTTGCAAGATCTTGTGAGTTTGTGTTTTCTGAAAACGGTTGTGACTTCGATGAACGCTTTGATAAATATAATGTTTTCAATACCCATCTTGCTTATATTAACCATCTAGACTTCAAAACGAACAGTGGTTTTGCAAAAATGAAAACTACCTAAAAGTGTCTAAAATCGACTGGAAATCACTAAATAAGCATTTTCAAGTTTTGTTGTTTTTTCATGGTTATTTGCAAGATCTTGTGAGTTTGTGTTTTCTGAAAACGGTTGTGACTTCGATGAACGCTTTGATAAATATAATGTTTTCAATACCCATCTTGCTTATATTAACCATCTAGACTTCAAAACGAACAGTGGTTTTGCAAAAATGAAAACTACCTAAAAGTGTCTAAAATCGACTGGAAATCACTAAATAAGCATTTTCAAGTTTTGTTGTTTTTTCATGGTTATTTGCAAAATCTTGTGAGTTTGTGTTTTCTGAAAACGGTTGTGACTTCGATGAATGCTTTGATAAATATAATGTTTTCAACACCCATCTAGCTTATATTAACCATCTAGACTTCAAAACGAACAGTGGTTTTGCAAAAATTAAAACTACCTATAAGTGTCTAAAATCGACTGGAAATCACGAAATAAGCATTTTCAAGTTTTGTTGTTTTTTCATGGTTATTTGCAAAATTTTGTGAGTTTGTGTTTTCTGAAAACGGTTGTGACTTCGATGAACGCTTTGATAAATATAATGTTTTCAACACCCATCTAGCTTATATTAACCATCTAGACTTCAAAACGAACAGTGGTTTTGCAAAAATGAAAACTACCTAAAAGTGTCTAAAATCGACTGGAAATCACGAAATAAGCATTTTCAAGTTTTGTTGCTTTTTCATGGTTATTTGCAAAATTTTGTGAGTTTGTGTTTTCTGAAAACGGTTGTGACTTCGATGAACGCTTTGATAAATATAATGTTTTCAACACCCATCTAGCTTATATTAACCATCTAGACTTCAAAACGAACAGTGGTTTTGCAAAATGAAAACTACCTAAAAGTGTCTAAAATCGACTGGAAATCACGAAATAAGCATTTTCAAGTTTTGTTTTTTCATGGTTATTTGCAAGATCTTGTGAGTTTGTGTTTTCTGAAAACGGTTGTGACTTCGATGAACGCTTTGATAAATATAATGTTTTCAATACCCATCTAGCTTATATTAACCATCTAGACTTCAAAACGAACAGTGGTTTTGCAAAAATGAAAACTACCTAAAAGTGTCTAAAATCGACTGGAAATCACTAAATAAGCATTTTGAAGTTTTGTTGTTTTTTCATGGTTATTTGCAAAATCTTGTGAGTTTGTGTTTTCTGAAAACGGTTGTGACTTCGATGAAGGCTTTGATAAATATTATGTTTTCAACACCCATCTAGTTTATATTAACCATCTAGACTTCAAAACGAACAGTGGTTTTGCAAAAATGAAAACTACCTAAAAGTGTCTAAAATCGACTGGAAATCACTAAATAAGCATTTTCAAGTTTTGTTGTTTTTTCATGGTTATTTGCAAGATCTTGTGAGTTTGTGTTTTCTGAAAACGGTTGTGACTTCGATGAACGCTTTGATAAATATAATGTTTTCAATACCCATCTTGCTTATATTAACCATCTAGACTTCAAAACGAACAGTGGTTTTGCAAAAATGAAAACTACCTAAAAGTGTCTAAAATCGACTGGAAATCACTAAATAAGCATTTTCAAGTTTTGTTGTTTTTTCATGGTTATTTGCAAAATCTTGTGAGTTTGTGTTTTCTGAAAACGGTTGTGACTTCGATGAACGCTTTGATAAATATGTTTTCAACACCCATCTAGCTTATATTAACCATCTAGACTTCAAAACGAACAGTGGTTTTGCAAAAATGAAAACTACCTATAAGTGTCTAAAATCGACTGGAAATCACGAAATAAGCATTTTCAAGTTTTGTTGTTTTTTCATGGTTATTTGCAAAATTTTGTGAGTTTGTGTTTTCTGAAAACGGTTGTGACTTCGATGAACGCTTTGATAAATATAATGTTTTCAACACCCATCTAGCTTATATTAACCATCTAGACTTCAAAACGAACAGTGGTTTTGCAAAAATGAAAACTACCTAAAAGTGTCTAAATTCGACTGGAAATCACGAAATAAGCATTTTCAAGTTTCGTTGTTTTTTCATGGTTATTTGCAAAATTTTGTGAGTTTGTGTTTTCTGAAAACGGTTGTGACTTCGATGAACGCTTTGATAAATATAATGTTTTCAACACCCATCTAGCTTATATTAACCATCTAGACTTCAAAACGAACAGTGGTTTTGCAAAATGAAAACTACCTAAAAGTGTCTAAAATCGACTGGAAATCACGAAATAAGCATTTTCAAGTTTTGTTTTTTCATGGTTATTTGCAAGATCTTGTGAGTGTGTGTATTCTGAAAACGGTTGTGACTTCGATGAACGCTTTGATAAATATAATGTTTTCAATACCCATCTAGCTTATATTAACCATCTAGACTTCAAAACGAACAGTGGTTTTGCAAAAATGAAAACTACCTAAAAGTGTCTAAAATCGACTGGAAATCACTAAATAAGCATTTTCAAGTTTTGTTGTTTTTTCATGGTTATTTGCAAGATCTTGTGAGTTTGTGTTTTCTGAAAACGGTTGTGACTTCGATGAACGCTTTGATAAATATAATGTTTTCAATACCCATCTTGCTTATATTAACCATATAGACTTCAAAACGAACAGTGGTTTTGCAAAAATGAAAACTACCTAAAAGTGTCTAAAATCGACTGGAAATCACTAAATAAGCATTTTCAAGTTTTGTTGTTTTTTCATGGTTATTTGCAAAATCTTGTGAGTTTGTGTTTTCTGAAAACGGTTGTGACTTCGATGAACGCTTTGATAAATATGTTTTCAACACCCATCTAGCTTATATTAACCATCTAGACTTCAAAACGAACAGTGGTTTTGCAAAAATGAAAACTACCTATAAGTGTCTAAAATCGACTGGAAATCACGAAATAAGCATTTTCAAGTTTTGTTGTTTTTTCATGGTTATTTGCAAAATTTTGTGAGTTTGTGTTTTCTGAAAACGGTTGTGACTTCGATGAACGCTTTGATAAATATAATGTTTTCAACACCCATCTAGCTTATATTAACCATCTAGACTTCAAAACGAACAGTGGTTTTGCAAAAATGAAAACTACCTAAAAGTGTCTAAAATCGACTGGAAATCACGAAATAAGCATTTTCAAGTTTTGTTGTTTTTTCATGGTTATTTGCAAAATTTTGTGAGTTAGTGTATTCTGAAAACGGTTGTGACTTCGATGAACGGTTTGATAAATATAATGTTTTCAACACCCATCTAGCTTATATTAACCATCTAGACTTCAAAACGAACAGTGGTTTTGCAAAAATGAAAACTACCTAAAAGTGTCTAAAATCGACTGGAAATCACGAAATAAGCATTTTCAAGTTTCGTTGTTTTTTCATGGTTATTTGCAAAATTTTGTGAGTTTGTGTTTTCTGAAAACGGTTGTGACTTCGATGAACGCTTTGATAAATATAATGTTTTCAACACCCATCTAGCTTATATTAACCATCTAGACTTCAAAACGAACAGTGGTTTTGCAAAATGAAAACTACCTAAAAGTGTCTAAAATCGACTGGAAATCACGAAATAAGCATTTTCAAGTTTTGTTTTTTCATGGTTATTTGCAAGATCTTGTGAGTTTGTGTATTCTGAAAACGGTTGTGACTTCGATGAACGCTTTGATAAATATAATGTTTTCAATACCCATCTAGCTTATATTAACCATCTAGACTTCAAAACGAACAGTGGTTTTGCAAAAATGAAAACTACCTAAAATGTCTAAAATCGACTGGAAATCACTAAATAAGCATTTTCAAGTTTTGTTGTTTTTTCATGGTTACTTGCAAAATTTTGTGAGTTAGTGTATTCTGAAAACGGTTGTGACTTCGATGAACGCTTTGATAAATATAATGTTTTCAACACCCATCTAGCTTATATTAACCATCTAGACTTCAAAACGAACAGTGGTTTTGCAAAAATGAAAACTACCTAAAAGTGTCTAAAATCGACTGGAAATCACGAAATAAGCATTTTCAAGTTTTGTTGTTTTTTCATGGTTATTTGCAAAATTTTGTGAGTTTGTGTTTTCTGAAAACGGTTGTGACTTCGATGAACGCTTTGATAAATATAATGTTTTCAACACCCATCTAGCTTATATTAACCATCTAGACTTCAAAACGAACAGTGGTTTTGCAAAAATGAAAACTACCTAAAAGTGTCTAAAATCGACTGGAAATCACGAAATAAGCATTTTCAAGTTTTGTTGTTTTTTCATGGTTATTTGCAAAATTTTGTGAGTTTGTGTTTTCTGAAAACGGTTGTGACTTCGATGAACGCTTTGATAAATATAATGTTTTCAACACCCATCTAGCTTATATTAACCATCTAGACTTCAAAACGAACAGTGGTTTTGCAAAAATGAAAACTACCTAAAAGTGTCTAAATTCGACTGGAAATCACGAAATAAGCATTTTCAAGTTTCGTTGTTTTTTCATGGTTATTTGCAAAATTTTGTGAGTTTGTGTTTTCTGAAAACGGTTGTGACTTCGATGAACGCTTTGATAAATATAATGTTTTCAACACCCATCTAGCTTATATTAACCATCTAGACTTCAAAACGAACAGTGGTTTTGCAAAATGAAAACTACCTAAAAGTGTCTAAAATCGACTGGAAATCACGAAATAAGCATTTTCAAGTTTTGTTTTTTCATGGTTATTTGCAAGATCTTGTGAGTGTGTGTATTCTGAAAACGGTTGTGACTTCGATGAACGCTTTGATAAATATAATGTTTTCAATACCCATCTAGCTTATATTAACCATCTAGACTTCAAAACGAACAGTGGTTTTGCAAAAATGAAAACTACCTAAAAGTGTCTAAAATCGACTGGAAATCACTAAATAAGCATTTTCAAGTTTTGTTGTTTTTTCATGGTTATTTGCAAGATCTTGTGAGTTTGTGTTTTCTGAAAACGGTTGTGACTTCGATGAACGCTTTGATAAATATAATGTTTTCAATACCCATCTTGCTTATATTAACCATATAGACTTCAAAACGAACAGTGGTTTTGCAAAAATGAAAACTACCTAAAAGTGTCTAAAATCGACTGGAAATCACTAAATAAGCATTTTCAAGTTTTGTTGTTTTTTCATGGTTATTTGCAAAATCTTGTGAGTTTGTGTTTTCTGAAAACGGTTGTGACTTCGATGAACGCTTTGATAAATATGTTTTCAACACCCATCTAGCTTATATTAACCATCTAGACTTCAAAACGAACAGTGGTTTTGCAAAAATGAAAACTACCTATAAGTGTCTAAAATCGACTGGAAATCACGAAATAAGCATTTTCAAGTTTTGTTGTTTTTTCATGGTTATTTGCAAAATTTTGTGAGTTTGTGTTTTCTGAAAACGGTTGTGACTTCGATGAACGCTTTGATAAATATAATGTTTTCAACACCCATCTAGCTTATATTAACCATCTAGACTTCAAAACGAACAGTGGTTTTGCAAAAATGAAAACTACCTAAAAGTGTCTAAAATCGACTGGAAATCACGAAATAAGCATTTTCAAGTTTTGTTGTTTTTTCATGGTTATTTGCAAAATTTTGTGAGTTAGTGTATTCTGAAAACGGTTGTGACTTCGATGAACGGTTTGATAAATATAATGTTTTCAACACCCATCTAGCTTATATTAACCATCTAGACTTCAAAACGAACAGTGGTTTTGCAAAAATGAAAACTACCTAAAAGTGTCTAAAATCGACTGGAAATCACGAAATAAGCATTTTCAAGTTTCGTTGTTTTTTCATGGTTATTTGCAAAATTTTGTGAGTTTGTGTTTTCTGAAAACGGTTGTGACTTCGATGAACGCTTTGATAAATATAATGTTTTCAACACCCATCTAGCTTATATTAACCATCTAGACTTCAAAACGAACAGTGGTTTTGCAAAATGAAAACTACCTAAAAGTGTCTAAAATCGACTGGAAATCACGAAATAAGCATTTTCAAGTTTTGTTTTTTCATGGTTATTTGCAAGATCTTGTGAGTTTGTGTATTCTGAAAACGGTTGTGACTTCGATGAACGCTTTGATAAATATAATGTTTTCAATACCCATCTAGCTTATATTAACCATCTAGACTTCAAAACGAACAGTGGTTTTGCAAAAATGAAAACTACCTAAAATGTCTAAAATCGACTGGAAATCACTAAATAAGCATTTTCAAGTTTTGTTGTTTTTTCATGGTTACTTGCAAAATTTTGTGAGTTAGTGTATTCTGAAAACGGTTGTGACTTCGATGAACGCTTTGATAAATATAATGTTTTCAACACCCATCTAGCTTATATTAACCATCTAGACTTCAAAACGAACAGTGGTTTTGCAAAAATGAAAACTACCTAAAAGTGTCTAAAATCGACTGGAAATCACGAAATAAGCATTTTCAAGTTTTGTTGTTTTTTCATGGTTATTTGCAAAATTTTGTGAGTTTGTGTTTTCTGAAAACGGTTGTGACTTCGATGAACGCTTTGATAAATATAATGTTTTCAACACCCATCTAGCTTATATTAACCATCTAGACTTCAAAACGAACAGTGGTTTTGCAAAAATGAAAACTACCTAAAAGTGTCTAAAATCGACTGGAAATCACGAAATAAGCATTTTCAAGTTTTGTTGTTTTTTCATGGTTATTTGCAAAATTTTGTGAGTTAGTGTATTCTGAAAACGGTTGTGACTTCGATGAACGGTTTGATAAATATAATGTTTTCAACACCCATCTAGCTTATATTAACCATCTAGACTTCAAAACGAACAGTGGTTTTGCAAAATGAAAACTACCTAAAAGTGTCTAAAATCGACTGGAAATCACGAAATAAGCATTTTGAAGTTTTGTTGTTTTTTCATGGTTATTTGCAAAATCTTGTGAGTTTGTGTTTTCTGAAAACGGTTGTGACTTCGATGAAGGCTTTGATAAATATTATGTTTTCAACACCCATCTAGTTTATATTAACCATCTAGACTTCAAAACGAACAGTGGTTTTGCAAAAATGAAAACTACCTAAAAGTGTCTAAAATCGACTGGAAATCACTAAATAAGCATTTTCAAGTTTTGTTGTTTTTTCATGGTTATTTGCAAGATCTTGTGAGTTTGTGTTTTCTGAAAACGGTTGTGACTTCGATGAACGCTTTGATAAATATAATGTTTTCAATACCCATCTTGCTTATATTAACCATCTAGACTTCAAAACGAACAGTGGTTTTGCAAAAATGAAAACTACCTAAAAGTGTCTAAAATCGACTGGAAATCACTAAATAAGCATTTTCAAGTTTTGTTGTTTTTTCATGGTTATTTGCAAAATCTTGTGAGTTTGTGTTTTCTGAAAACGGTTGTGACTTCGATGAACGCTTTGATAAATATGTTTTCAACACCCATCTAGCTTATATTAACCATCTAGACTTCAAAACGAACAGTGGTTTTGCAAAAATGAAAACTACCTATAAGTGTCTAAAATCGACTGGAAATCACGAAATAAGCATTTTCAAGTTTTGTTGTTTTTTCATGGTTATTTGCAAAATTTTGTGAGTTTGTGTTTTCTGAAAACGGTTGTGACTTCGATGAACGCTTTGATAAATATAATGTTTTCAACACCCATCTAGCTTATATTAACCATCTAGACTTCAAAACGAACAGTGGTTTTGCAAAAATGAAAACTACCTAAAAGTGTCTAAAATCGACTGGAAATCACTAAATAAGCATTTTCAAGTTTTGTTGTTTTTTCATGGTTATTTGCAAAATTTTGTGAGTTAGTGTATTCTGAAAACGGTTGTGACTTCGATGAACGGTTTGATAAATATAATGTTTTCAACACCCATCTAGCTTATATTAACCATCTAGACTTCAAAACGAACAGTGGTTTTGCAAAAATGAAAACTACCTAAAAGTGTCTAAAATCGACTGGAAATCACGAAATAAGCATTTTCAAGTTTCGTTGTTTTTTCATGGTTATTTGCAAAATTTTGTGAGTTTGTGTTTTCTGAAAACGGTTGTGACTTCGATGAACGCTTTGATAAATATAATGTTTTCAACACCCATCTAGCTTATATTAACCATCTAGACTTCAAAACGAACAGTGGTTTTGCAAAAATGAAAACTACCTATAAGTGTCTAAAATCGACTGGAAATCACGAAATAAGCATTTTCAAGTTTTGTTGTTTTTTCATGGTTGTTTGCAAGATCTTGTGAGTTTGTGTTTTCTGAAAACGGTTGTGACTTCGATGAACGCTTTGATAAATATAATGTTTTCAATACCCATCTTGCTTATATTAACCATCTAGACTTCAAAACTAACAGTGGTTTTGCAAAAATGAAAACTACCTAAAAGTGTCTAAAATCGACTGGAAATCACTAAATAAGCATTTTGAAGTTTTGTTGTTTTTTCATGGTTATTTGCCAAATGTTGTGAGTTAGTGTATTCTGAAAACGGTTGTGACTTCGATGAACGCTTTGATAAATATAATGTTTTCAATACCCATCTAGCTTATATTAACCATCTAGACTTCAAAACGAACAGTGGTTTTGCAAAAATGAAAACTACCTAAAAGTGTCTAAAATCGACTGGAAATCACTAAATAAGCATTTTCAAGTTTTGTTGTTTTTTCATGGTTATTTGCAAAATCTTGTGAGTTTGTGTATTCTGAAAACGGTTGTGACTTCGATGAACGCTTTGATAAATATAATGTTTTCAACACCCATCTAGCTTATATTAACCATCTAGACTTCAAAACGAACAGTGCTTTTGCAAAAATGAAAACTACATAAAAGTGTCTAAAATCGACTGGAAATCACGAAATAAGCATTTTCAAGTTTTGTTGTTTTTTCATGGTTGTTTGCAAGATCTTGTGAGTTTGTGTTTTCTGAAAACGGTTGTGACTTCGATGAACGCTTTGATAAATATAATGTTTTCAATACCCATCTTGCTTATATTAACCATCTAGACTTCAAAACGAACAGTGGTTTTGCAAAAATGAAAACTACCTAAAAGTGTCTAAAATCGACTGGAAATCACTAAATAAGCATTTTCAAGTTTTGTTGTTTTTTCATGGTTATTTGCAAGATCTTGTGAGTTTGTGTTTTCTGAAAACGGTTGTGACTTCGATGAACGCTTTGATAAATATAATGTTTTCAATACCCATCTTGCTTATATTAACCATCTAGACTTCAAAACGAACAGTGGTTTTGCAAAAATGAAAACTACCTAAAAGTGTCTAAAATCGACTGGAAATCACTAAATAAGCATTTTCAAGTTTTGTTGTTTTTTCATGGTTATTTGCAAAATCTTGTGAGTTTGTGTTTTCTGAAAACGGTTGTGACTTCGATGAATGCTTTGATAAATATAATGTTTTCAACACCCATCTAGCTTATATTAACCATCTAGACTTCAAAACGAACAGTGGTTTTGCAAAAATGAAAACTACCTATAAGTGTCTAAAATCGACTGGAAATCACGAAATAAGCATTTTCAAGTTTTGTTGTTTTTTCATGGTTATTTGCAAAATTTTGTGAGTTTGTGTTTTCTGAAAACGGTTGTGACTTCGATGAACGCTTTGATAAATATAATGTTTTCAACACCCATCTAGCTTATATTAACCATCTAGACTTCAAAACGAACAGTGGTTTTGCAAAAATGAAAACTACCTAAAAGTGTCTAAAATCGACTGGAAATCACGAAATAAGCATTTTCAAGTTTTGTTGCTTTTTCATGGTTATTTGCAAAATTTTGTGAGTTTGTGTTTTCTGAAAACGGTTGTGACTTCGATGAACGCTTTGATAAATATAATGTTTTCAACACCCATCTAGCTTATATTAACCATCTAGACTTCAAAACGAACAGTGGTTTTGCAAAATGAAAACTACCTAAAAGTGTCTAAAATCGACTGGAAATCACGAAATAAGCATTTTCAAGTTTTGTTTTTTCATGGTTATTTGCAAGATCTTGTGAGTTTGTGTTTTCTGAAAACGGTTGTGACTTCGATGAACGCTTTGATAAATATAATGTTTTCAATACCCATCTAGCTTATATTAACCATCTAGACTTCAAAACGAACAGTGGTTTTGCAAAAATGAAAACTACCTAAAAGTGTCTAAAATCGACTGGAAATCACTAAATAAGCATTTTGAAGTTTTGTTGTTTTTTCATGGTTATTTGCAAAATCTTGTGAGTTTGTGTTTTCTGAAAACGGTTGTGACTTCGATGAAGGCTTTGATAAATATTATGTTTTCAACACCCATCTAGTTTATATTAACCATCTAGACTTCAAAACGAACAGTGGTTTTGCAAAAATGAAAACTACCTAAAAGTGTCTAAAATCGACTGGAAATCACTAAATAAGCATTTTCAAGTTTTGTTGTTTTTTCATGGTTATTTGCAAGATCTTGTGAGTTTGTGTTTTCTGAAAACGGTTGTGACTTCGATGAACGCTTTGATAAATATAATGTTTTCAATACCCATCTTGCTTATATTAACCATCTAGACTTCAAAACGAACAGTGGTTTTGCAAAAATGAAAACTACCTAAAAGTGTCTAAAATCGACTGGAAATCACTAAATAAGCATTTTCAAGTTTTGTTGTTTTTTCATGGTTATTTGCAAAATCTTGTGAGTTTGTGTTTTCTGAAAACGGTTGTGACTTCGATGAACGCTTTGATAAATATGTTTTCAACACCCATCTAGCTTATATTAACCATCTAGACTTCAAAACGAACAGTGGTTTTGCAAAAATGAAAACTACCTATAAGTGTCTAAAATCGACTGGAAATCACGAAATAAGCATTTTCAAGTTTTGTTGTTTTTTCATGGTTATTTGCAAAATTTTGTGAGTTTGTGTTTTCTGAAAACGGTTGTGACTTCGATGAACGCTTTGATAAATATAATGTTTTCAACACCCATCTAGCTTATATTAACCATCTAGACTTCAAAACGAACAGTGGTTTTGCAAAAATGAAAACTACCTAAAAGTGTCTAAAATCGACTGGAAATCACGAAATAAGCATTTTCAAGTTTTGTTGTTTTTTCATGGTTATTTGCAAAATTTTGTGAGTTAGTGTATTCTGAAAACGGTTGTGACTTCGATGAACGGTTTGATAAATATAATGTTTTCAACACCCATCTAGCTTATATTAACCATCTAGACTTCAAAACGAACAGTGGTTTTGCAAAAATGAAAACTACCTAAAAGTGTCTAAATTCGACTGGAAATCACGAAATAAGCATTTTCAAGTTTCGTTGTTTTTTCATGGTTATTTGCAAAATTTTGTGAGTTTGTGTTTTCTGAAAACGGTTGTGACTTCGATGAACGCTTTGATAAATATAATGTTTTCAACACCCATCTAGCTTATATTAACCATCTAGACTTCAAAACGAACAGTGGTTTTGCAAAATGAAAACTACCTAAAAGTGTCTAAAATCGACTGGAAATCACGAAATAAGCATTTTCAAGTTTTGTTTTTTCATGGTTATTTGCAAGATCTTGTGAGTGTGTGTATTCTGAAAACGGTTGTGACTTCGATGAACGCTTTGATAAATATAATGTTTTCAATACCCATCTAGCTTATATTAACCATCTAGACTTCAAAACGAACAGTGGTTTTGCAAAAATGAAAACTACCTAAAAGTGTCTAAAATCGACTGGAAATCACTAAATAAGCATTTTCAAGTTTTGTTGTTTTTTCATGGTTATTTGCAAGATCTTGTGAGTTTGTGTTTTCTGAAAACGGTTGTGACTTCGATGAACGCTTTGATAAATATAATGTTTTCAACACCCATCTTGCTTATATTAACCATATAGACTTCAAAACGAACAGTGGTTTTGCAAAAATGAAAACTACCTAAAAGTGTCTAAAATCGACTGGAAATCACTAAATAAGCATTTTCAAGTTTTGTTGTTTTTTCATGGTTATTTGCAAAATCTTGTGAGTTTGTGTTTTCTGAAAACGGTTGTGACTTCGATGAACGCTTTGATAAATATGTTTTCAACACCCATCTAGCTTATATTAACCATCTAGACTTCAAAACGAACAGTGGTTTTGCAAAAATGAAAACTACCTATAAGTGTCTAAAATCGACTGGAAATCACGAAATAAGCATTTTCAAGTTTTGTTGTTTTTTCATGGTTATTTGCAAAATTTTGTGAGTTTGTGTTTTCTGAAAACGGTTGTGACTTCGATGAACGCTTTGATAAATATAATGTTTTCAACACCCATCTAGCTTATATTAACCATCTAGACTTCAAAACGAACAGTGGTTTTGCAAAAATGAAAACTACCTAAAAGTGTCTAAAATCGACTGGAAATCACGAAATAAGCATTTTCAAGTTTTGTTGTTTTTTCATGGTTATTTGCAAAATTTTGTGAGTTAGTGTATTCTGAAAACGGTTGTGACTTCGATGAACGGTTTGATAAATATAATGTTTTCAACACCCATCTAGCTTATATTAACCATCTAGACTTCAAAACGAACAGTGGTTTTGCAAAAATGAAAACTACCTAAAAGTGTCTAAAATCGACTGGAAATCACGAAATAAGCATTTTCAAGTTTCGTTGTTTTTTCATGGTTATTTGCAAAATTTTGTGAGTTTGTGTTTTCTGAAAACGGTTGTGACTTCGATGAACGCTTTGATAAATATAATGTTTTCAACACCCATCTAGCTTATATTAACCATCTAGACTTCAAAACGAACAGTGGTTTTGCAAAATGAAAACTACCTAAAAGTGTCTAAAATCGACTGGAAATCACGAAATAAGCATTTTCAAGTTTTGTTTTTTCATGGTTATTTGCAAGATCTTGTGAGTTTGTGTATTCTGAAAACGGTTGTGACTTCGATGAACGCTTTGATAAATATAATGTTTTCAATACCCATCTAGCTTATATTAACCATCTAGACTTCAAAACGAACAGTGGTTTTGCAAAAATGAAAACTACCTAAAATGTCTAAAATCGACTGGAAATCACTAAATAAGCATTTTCAAGTTTTGTTGTTTTTTCATGGTTACTTGCAAAATTTTGTGAGTTAGTGTATTCTGAAAACGGTTGTGACTTCGATGAACGCTTTGATAAATATAATGTTTTCAACACCCATCTAGCTTATATTAACCATCTAGACTTCAAAACGAACAGTGGTTTTGCAAAAATGAAAACTACCTAAAAGTGTCTAAAATCGACTGGAAATCACGAAATAAGCATTTTCAAGTTTTGTTGTTTTTTCATGGTTATTTGCAAAATTTTGTGAGTTTGTGTTTTCTGAAAACGGTTGTGACTTCGATGAACGCTTTGATAAATATAATGTTTTCAACACCCATCTAGCTTATATTAACCATCTAGACTTCAAAACGAACAGTGGTTTTGCAAAATGAAAACTACCTAAAAGTGTCTAAAATCGACTGGAAATCACGAAATAAGCATTTTGAAGTTTTGTTGTTTTTTCATGGTTATTTGCAAAATCTTGTGAGTTTGTGTTTTCTGAAAACGGTTGTGACTTCGATGAAGGCTTTGATAAATATTATGTTTTCAACACCCATCTAGTTTATATTAACCATCTAGACTTCAAAACGAACAGTGGTTTTGCAAAAATGAAAACTACCTAAAAGTGTCTAAAATCGACTGGAAATCACTAAATAAGCATTTTCAAGTTTTGTTGTTTTTTCATGGTTATTTGCAAGATCTTGTGAGTTTGTGTTTTCTGAAAACGGTTGTGACTTCGATGAACGCTTTGATAAATATAATGTTTTCAATACCCATCTTGCTTATATTAACCATCTAGACTTCAAAACGAACAGTGGTTTTGCAAAAATGAAAACTACCTAAAAGTGTCTAAAATCGACTGGAAATCACTAAATAAGCATTTTCAAGTTTTGTTGTTTTTTCATGGTTATTTGCAAAATCTTGTGAGTTTGTGTTTTCTGAAAACGGTTGTGACTTCGATGAACGCTTTGATAAATATGTTTTCAACACCCATCTAGCTTATATTAACCATCTAGACTTCAAAACGAACAGTGGTTTTGCAAAAATGAAAACTACCTATAAGTGTCTAAAATCGACTGGAAATCACGAAATAAGCATTTTCAAGTTTTGTTGTTTTTTCATGGTTATTTGCAAAATTTTGTGAGTTTGTGTTTTCTGAAAACGGTTGTGACTTCGATGAACGCTTTGATAAATATAATGTTTTCAACACCCATCTAGCTTATATTAACCATCTAGACTTCAAAACGAACAGTGGTTTTGCAAAAATGAAAACTACCTAAAAGTGTCTAAAATCGACTGGAAATCACTAAATAAGCATTTTCAAGTTTTGTTGTTTTTTCATGGTTATTTGCAAAATTTTGTGAGTTAGTGTATTCTGAAAACGGTTGTGACTTCGATGAACGGTTTGATAAATATAATGTTTTCAACACCCATCTAGCTTATATTAACCATCTAGACTTCAAAACGAACAGTGGTTTTGCAAAAATGAAAACTACCTAAAAGTGTCTAAAATCGACTGGAAATCACGAAATAAGCATTTTCAAGTTTCGTTGTTTTTTCATGGTTATTTGCAAAATTTTGTGAGTTTGTGTTTTCTGAAAACGGTTGTGACTTCGATGAACGCTTTGATAAATATAATGTTTTCAACACCCATCTAGCTTATATTAACCATCTAGACTTCAAAACGAACAGTGGTTTTGCAAAATGAAAACTACCTAAAAGTGTCTAAAATCGACTGGAAATCACGAAATAAGCATTTTCAAGTTTTGTTTTTTCATGGTTATTTGCAAGATCTTGTGAGTTTGTGTATTCTGAAAACGGTTGTGACTTCGATGAACGCTTTGATAAATATAATGTTTTCAATACCCATCTAGCTTATATTAACCATCTAGACTTCAAAACGAACAGTGGTTTTGCAAAAATGAAAACTACCTAAAAGTGTCTAAAATCGACTGGAAATCACTAAATAAGCATTTTCAAGTTTTGTTGTTTTTTCATGGTTATTTGCAAGATCTTGTGAGTTTGTGTTTTCTGAAAACGGTTGTGACTTCGATGAACGCTTTGATAAATATGTTTTCAACACCCATCTAGCTTATATTAACCATCTAGACTTCAAAACGAACAGTGGTTTTGCAAAAATGAAAACTACCTAAAAGTGTCTAAAATCGACTGGAAATCACGAAATAAGCATTTTCAAGTTTTGTTGTTTTTTCATGGTTATTTGCAAAATTTTGTGAGTTAGTGTATTCTGAAAACGGTTGTGACTTCGATGAACGGTTTGATAAATATAATGTTTTCAACACCCATCTAGCTTATATTAACCATCTAGACTTCAAAACGAACAGTGGTTTTGCAAAATGAAAACTACCTAAAAGTGTCTAAAATCGACTGGAAATCACGAAATAAGCATTTTCAAGTTTTGTTTTTTCATGGTTATTTGCAAGATCTTGTGAGTTTGTGTATTCTGAAAACGGTTGTGACTTCGATGAACGCTTTGATAAATATAATATTTTCAATACCCATCTAGCTTATATTAACCATCTAGACTTCAAAACGAACAGTGGTTTTGCAAAAATGAAAACTACCTAAAAGTGTCTAAAATCGACTGGAAATCACGAAATAAGCATTTTCAAGTTTTGTTGTTTTTTCATGGTTACTTGCAAAATTTTGTGAGTTAGTGTATTCTGAAAACGGTTGTGACTTCGATGAACGCTTTGATAAATATAATGTTTTCAAAACCCATCTAGCTTATATTAACCATCTAGACTTCAAAACGAACAGTGGTTTTGCAAAAATGAAAACTACCTAAAAGTGTCTAAAATCGACTGGAAATCACGAAATAAGCATTTTCAAGTTTTGTTGTTTTTTCATGGTTATTTGCAAAATTTTGTGAGTTTGTGTATTCTGAAAACGGTTGTGACTTCGATGAACGCTTTGATAAATATAATGTTTTCAATACCCATCTAGCTTATATTAACCATCTAGACTTCAAAACGAACAGTGGTTTTGCAAAAATGAAAACTACCTAAAAGTGTCTAAAATCGACTGGAAATCGCTAAATAAGCATTTTCAAGTTTTGTTGTTTTTTCATGGTTATTTGCAAGATCTTGTGAGTTTGTGTTTTCTGAAAACGGTTGTGACTTCGATGAACGCTTTGATAAATATAATGTTTTCAATACCCATCTAGCTTATATTAACCATCTAGACTTCAAAACGAACAGTGGTTTTGCAAAAATGAAAACTACCTAAAAGTGTCTAAAATCGACTGGAAATCACGAAATAAGCATTTTCAAGTTTCGTTGTTTTTTCATGGTTATTTGCAAAATTTTGTGAGTTTGTGTTTTCTGAAAACGGTTGTGACTTCGATGAACGCTTTGATAAATATAATGTTTTCAACACCCATCTAGCTTATATTAACCATCTAGACTTCAAAACGAACAGTGGTTTTGCAAAATGAAAACTACCTAAAAGTGTCTAAAATCGACTGGAAATCACGAAATAAGCATTTTCAAGTTTTGTTTTTTCATGGTTATTTGCAAGATCTTGTGAGTTTGTGTATTCTGAAAACGGTTGTGACTTCGATGAACGCTTTGATAAATATAATGTTTTCAATACCCATCTAGCTTATATTAACCATCTAGACTTCAAAACGAACAGTGGTTTTGCAAAAATGAAAACTACCTAAAAGTGTCTAAAATCGACTGGAAATCACTAAATAAGCATTTTCAAGTTTTGTTGTTTTTTCATGGTTATTTGCAAGATCTTGTGAGTTTGTGTTTTCTGAAAACGGTTGTGACTTCGATGAACGCTTTGATAAATATGTTTTCAACACCCATCTAGCTTATATTAACCATCTAGACTTCAAAACGAACAGTGGTTTTGCAAAAATGAAAACTACCTAAAAGTGTCTAAAATCGACTGGAAATCACGAAATAAGCATTTTCAAGTTTTGTTGTTTTTTCATGGTTATTTGCAAAATTTTGTGAGTTAGTGTATTCTGAAAACGGTTGTGACTTCGATGAACGGTTTGATAAATATAATGTTTTCAACACCCATCTAGCTTATATTAACCATCTAGACTTCAAAACGAACAGTGGTTTTGCAAAATGAAAACTACCTAAAAGTGTCTAAAATCGACTGGAAATCACGAAATAAGCATTTTCAAGTTTTGTTTTTTCATGGTTATTTGCAAGATCTTGTGAGTTTGTGTATTCTGAAAACGGTTGTGACTTCGATGAACGCTTTGATAAATATAATGTTTTCAATACCCATCTAGCTTATATTAACCATCTAGACTTCAAAACGAACAGTGGTTTTGCAAAAATGAAAACTACCTAAAAGTGTCTAAAATCGACTGGAAATCACGAAATAAGCATTTTCAAGTTTTGTTGTTTTTTCATGGTTACTTGCAAAATTTTGTGAGTTAGTGTATTCTGAAAACGGTTGTGACTTCGATGAACGCTTTGATAAATATAATGTTTTCAAAACCCATCTAGCTTATATTAACCATCTAGACTTCAAAACGAACAGTGGTTTTGCAAAAATGAAAACTACCTAAAAGTGTCTAAAATCGACTGGAAATCACGAAATAAGCATTTTCAAGTTTTGTTGTTTTTTCATGGTTATTTGCAAAATTTTGTGAGTTTGTGTATTCTGAAAACGGTTGTGACTTCGATGAACGCTTTGATAAATATAATGTTTTCAATACCCATCTAGCTTATATTAACCATCTAGACTTCAAAACGAACAGTGGTTTTGCAAAAATGAAAACTACCTAAAAGTGTCTAAAATCGACTGGAAATCGCTAAATAAGCATTTTCAAGTTTTGTTGTTTTTTCATGGTTATTTGCAAGATCTTGTGAGTTTGTGTTTTCTGAAAACGGTTGTGACTTCGATGAACGCTTTGATAAATATAATGTTTTCAATACCCATCTAGCTTATATTAACCATCTAGACTTCAAAACGAACAGTGGTTTTGCAAAAATGAAAACTACCTAAAAGTGTCTAAAATCGACTGGAAATCACTAAATAAGCATTTTGAAGTTTTGTTGTTTTTTCATGGTTATTTGCAAATTCTTGTGAGTTTGTGTTTTCTGAAAACGGTTGTGACTTCGATGAAGGCTTTGATAAATATTATGTTTTCAACACCCATCTAGTTTATATTAACCATCTAGACTTCAAAACGAACAGTGGTTTTGCAAAAATGAAAACTACCTAAAAGTGTCTAAAATCGACTGGAAATCACTAAATAAGCATTTTCAAGTTTTGTTGTTTTTTCATGGTTATTTGCAAGATCTTGTGAGTTTGTGTTTTCTGAAAACGGTTGTGACTTCGATGAACGCTTTGATAAATATAATGTTTTCAATACCCATCTTGCTTATATTAACCATCTAGACTTCAAAACGAACAGTGGTTTTGCAAAAATGAAAACTACCTAAAAGTGTCTAAAATCGACTGGAAATCACTAAATAAGCATTTTCAAGTTTTGTTGTTTTTTCATGGTTATTTGCAAAATCTTGTGAGTTTGTGTTTTCTGAAAACGGTTGTGACTTCGATGAACGCTTTGATAAATATGTTTTCAACACCCATCTAGCTTATATTAACCATCTAGACTTCAAAACGAACAGTGGTTTTGCAAAAATGAAAACTACCTATAAGTGTCTAAAATCGACTGGAAATCACGAAATAAGCATTTTCAAGTTTTGTTGTTTTTTCATGGTTATTTGCAAAATTTTGTGAGTTTGTGTTTTCTGAAAACGGTTGTGACTTCGATGAACGCTTTGATAAATATAATGTTTTCAACACCCATCTAGCTTATATTAACCATCTAGACTTCAAAACGAACAGTGGTTTTGCAAAAATGAAAACTACCTAAAAGTGTCTAAAATCGACTGGAAATCACGAAATAAGCATTTTCAAGTTTTGTTGTTTTTTCATGGTTATTTGCAAAATTTTGTGAGTTAGTGTATTCTGAAAACGGTTGTGACTTCGATGAACGGTTTGATAAATATAATGTTTTCAACACCCATCTAGCTTATATTAACCATCTAGACTTCAAAACGAACAGTGGTTTTGCAAAAATGAAAACTACCTAAAAGTGTCTAAAATCGACTGGAAATCACGAAATAAGCATTTTCAAGTTTCGTTGTTTTTTCATGGTTATTTGCAAAATTTTGTGAGTTTGTGTTTTCTGAAAACGGTTGTGACTTCGATGAACGCTTTGATAAATATAATGTTTTCAACACCCATCTAGCTTATATTAACCATCTAGACTTCAAAACGAACAGTGGTTTTGCAAAATGAAAACTACCTAAAAGTGTCTAAAATCGACTGGAAATCACGAAATAAGCATTTTCAAGTTTTGTTTTTTCATGGTTATTTGCAAGATCTTGTGAGTTTGTGTATTCTGAAAACGGTTGTGACTTCGATGAACGCTTTGATAAATATAATGTTTTCAATACCCATCTAGCTTATATTAACCATCTAGACTTCAAAACGAACAGTGGTTTTGCAAAAATGAAAACTACCTAAAAGTGTCTAAAATCGACTGGAAATCACTAAATAAGCATTTTCAAGTTTTGTTGTTTTTTCATGGTTATTTGCAAGATCTTGTGAGTTTGTGTTTTCTGAAAACGGTTGTGACTTCGATGAACGCTTTGATAAATATGTTTTCAACACCCATCTAGCTTATATTAACCATCTAGACTTCAAAACGAACAGTGGTTTTGCAAAAATGAAAACTACCTATAAGTGTCTAAAATCGACTGGAAATCACGAAATAAGCATTTTCAAGTTTTGTTGTTTTTTCATGGTTATTTGCAAAATTTTGTGAGTTTGTGTTTTCTGAAAACGGTTGTGACTTCGATGAACGCTTTGATAAATATAATGTTTTCAACACCCATCTAGCTTATATTAACCATCTAGACTTCAAAACGAACAGTGGTTTTGCAAAAATGAAAACTACCTAAAAGTGTCTAAAATCGACTGGAAATCACGAAATAAGCATTTTCAAGTTTTGTTGTTTTTTCATGGTTATTTGCAAAATTTTGTGAGTTAGTGTATTCTGAAAACGGTTGTGACTTCGATGAACGGTTTGATAAATATAATGTTTTCAACACCCATCTAGCTTATATTAACCATCTAGACTTCAAAACGAACAGTGGTTTTGCAAAAATGAAAACTACCTAAAAGTGTCTAAAATCGTCTGGAAATCACGAAATAAGCATTTTCAAGTTTCGTTGTTTTTTCATGGTTATTTGCAAAATTTTGTGAGTTTGTGTTTTCTGAAAACGGTTGTGACTTCGATGAACGCTTTGATAAATATAATGTTTTCAACACCCATCTAGCTTATATTAACCATCTAGACTTCAAAACGAACAGTGGTTTTGCAAAATGAAAACTACCTAAAAGTGACTAAAATCGACTGGAAATCACGAAATAAGCATTTTCAAGTTTTGTTTTTTCATGGTTATTTGCAAGATCTTGTGAGTTTGTGTATTCTGAAAACGGTTGTGACTTCGATGAACGCTTTGATAAATATAATGTTTTCAATACCCATCTAGCTTATATTAACCATCTAGACTTCAAAACGAACAGTGGTTTTGCAAAAATGAAAACTACCTAAAATGTCTAAAATCGACTGGAAATCACTAAATAAGCATTTTCAAGTTTTGTTGTTTTTTCATGGTTACTTGCAAAATTTTGTGAGTTAGTGTATTCTGAAAACGGTTGTGACTTCGATGAACGCTTTGATAAATATAATGTTTTCAACACCCATCTAGCTTATATTAACCATCTAGACTTCAAAACGAACAGTGGTTTTGCAAAAATGAAAACTACCTAAAAGTGTCTAAAATCGACTGGAAATCACGAAATAAGCATTTTCAAGTTTCGTTGTTTTTTCATGGTTATTTGCAAAATTTTGTGAGTTTGTGTTTTCTGAAAACGGTTGTGACTTCGATGAACACTTTGATAAATATAATGTTTTCAACACCCATCTAGCTTATATTAACCATCTAGACTTCAAAACGAACAGTGGTTTTGCAAAATGAAAACTACCTAAAAGTGTCTAAAATCGACTGGAAATCACGAAATAAGCATTTTCAAGTTTTGTTTTTTCATGGTTATTTGCAAGATCTTGTGAGTTTGTGTATTCTGAAAACGGTTGTGACTTCGATGAACGCTTTGATAAATATAATGTTTTCAATACCCATCTAGCTTATATTAACCATCTAGATTTCAAAACGAACAGTAGTTTTGCAAAAATTAAAACTACCTAAAAGTGTCTAAAATCGACTGGAAATCACTAAATAAGCATTTTCAAGTTTTGTTGTTTTTTCATGGTTACTTGCAAAATCTTGTGAGTTTGTGTATTCTGAAAACGGTTGTGACTTCGATGAACGCTTTGATAAATATAATGTTTTCAATACCCATCTAGCTTATATTAACCATCTAGACTTCAAAACGAACAGTGGTTTTGCAAAAATGAAAACTACCTAAAAGTGTCTAAAATCGACTGGAAATCACTAAATAAGCATTTTCAAGTTTTGTTGTTTTTTCATGGTTATTTGCAAAATCTTGTGAGTTTGTGTTTTCTGAAAACGGTTGTGACTTCGATGAACGCTTTGATAAATATAATGTTTTCAACACCCATCTAGCTTATATTAACCATCTAGACTTCAAAACGAACAGTGGTTTTGCAAAAATGAAAACTACCTAAAAGTGTCTAAAATCGACTGGAAATCACGAAATAAGCATTTTCAAGTTTTGTTGTTTTTTCATGGTTACTTGCAAAATCTTGTGAGTTTGTGTATTCTGAAAACGGTTGTGACTTCGATGAACGCTTTGATAAATATAATGTTTTCAATACCCATCTAGCTTATATTAACCATCTAGACTTCAAAATGAACAGTGGTTTTGCAAAAATGAAAACTACCTAAAAGTGTCTAAAATCGACTGGAAATCACTAAATAAGCATTTTGAAGTTTTGTTGTTTTTTCATGGTTATTTGCCAAATGTTGTGAGTTAGTGTGTTCTGAAAACGGTTGTGACTTCGATGAACGCTTTGATAAATATAATGTTTTCAATACCCATCTAGCTTATATTAACCATCTAGACTTCAAAACGAACAGTGGTTTTGCAAAAATGAAAACTACCTAAAAGTGTCTAAAATTGACTGGAAATCACTAAATAAGCATTTTGAAGTTTTGTTGTTTTTTCATGGTTATTTGCAAAATCTTGTGAGTTTGTGTTTTCTGAAAACGGTTGTGACTTCGATGAACGCTTTGATAAATATAATGTTTTCAACACCCATCTAGCTTATATTAACCATCTAGACTTCAAAACGAACAGTGGTTTTGCAAAAATGAAAACTACCTAAAAGTGTCTAAAATCGACTGGAAATCACGAAATAAGCATTTTCAAGTTTTGTTGTTTTTTCATGGTTATTTGCAAAATCTTGTGAGTTTGTGTTTTCTGAAAACGGTTGTGACTTCGATGAACGCTTTGATAAATATAATGTTTTCAACACCCATCTAGCTTATATTAACCATCTAGACTTCAAAACGAACAGTGGTTTTGCAAAAATGAAAACTACCTAAAAGTGTCTAAAATCGACTGGAAATCACGAAATAAGCATTTTCAAGTTTTGTTGTCTTTTCATGGCTATTTGCAAAATTTTGTGAGTTAGTGTATTCTGAAAACGGTTGTGACTTCGATGAACGCTTTGATAAATATAATGTTTTCAATACCCATCTAGCTTATATTAACCATCTAGACTTCAAAACGAACAGTGGTTTTGCAAAAATGAAAACTACCTAAAAGTGTCTAAAATCGACTGGAAATCACGAAATAAGCATTTTCAAGTTTTGTTGTTTTTTCATGGTTATTTGCCAAATGTTGTGAGTTTGTGTTTTCTGAAAACGGTTGTGACTTCGATGAACGCTTTGATAAATATAATGTTTTCAACACCCATCTAGCTTATATTAACCATCTAGACTTCAAAACGAACAGTGGTTTTCCAAAAATGAAAACTACCTAAAAGTGTCTAAAATCGACTGGAAATCACGAAATAAGCATTTTCAAGTTTTGTTGTTTTTTCATGGATATTTGCAAAATCTTGTGAGTTAGTGTATTCTGAAAACGGTTGTGACTTCGATGAACGCTTTGATAAATATAATGTTTTCAACACCCATCTAGCTTATATTAACCATCTAGACTTCAAAACGAACAGTGGTTTTGCAAAAATGAAAACTACCTAAAAGTGTCTAAAATCGACTGGAAATCACTAAATAAGCATTTTCAAGTTTTGTTGTTTTTTCATGGTTACTTGCAAAATCTTGTGAGTTTGTGTATTCTGAAAACGGTTGTGACTTCGATGAACGCTTTGATAAATATAATGTTTTCAATACCCATCTAGCTTATATTAACCATCTAGACTTCAAAACGAACAGTGGTTTTGCAAAAATGAAAACTACCTAAAAGTGTCTAAAATCGACTGGAAATCACTAAATAAGCATTTTGAAGTTTTGTTGTTTTTTCATGGTTATTTGCCAAATGTTGTGAGTTAGTGTATTCTGAAAACGGTTGTGACTTCGATGAACGCTTTGATAAATATAATGTTTTCAACACCCATCTAGCTTATATTAACCATCTAGACTTCAAAACGAACAGTGGTTTTGCAAAAATGAAAACTACCTAAAAGTGTCTAAAATCGACTGGAAATCACGAAATAAGCATTTTCAAGTTTTGTTGTCTTTTCATGGCTATTTGCAAAATTTTGTGAGTTAGTGTATTCTGAAAACGGTTGTGACTTCGATGAACGCTTTGATAAATATAATGTTTTCAATACCCATCTAGCTTATATTAACCATCTAGACTTCAAAACGAACAGTGGTTTTGCAAAAATGAAAACTACCTAAAAGTGTCTAAAATCGACTGGAAATCACGAAATAAGCATTTTCAAGTTTTGTTGTCTTTTCATGGCTATTTGCAAAATTTTGTGAGTTAGTGTATTCTGAAAACGGTTGTGACTTCGATGAACGCTTTGATAAATATAATGTTTTCAATACCCATCTAGCTTATATTAACCATCTAGACTTCAAAACGAACAGTGGTTTTGCAAAAATGAAAACTACCTAAAAGTGTCTAAAATCGACTGGAAATCACGAAATAAGCATTTTCAAGTTTTGTTGTTTTTTCATGGTTATTTGCCAAATGTTGTGAGTTTGTGTTTTCTGAAAACGGTTGTGACTTCGATGAACGCTTTGATAAATATAATGTTTTCAACACCCATCTAGCTTATATTAACCATCTAGACTTCAAAACGAACAGTGGTTTTCCAAAAATGAAAACTACCTAAAAGTGTCTAAAATCGACTGGAAATCACGAAATAAGCATTTTCAAGTTTTGTTGTTTTTTCATGGTTATTTGCAAAATTTTGTGAGTTAGTGTATTCTGAAAACGGTTGTGACTTCGATGAACGGTTTGATAAATATAATGTTTTCAACACCCATCTAGCTTATATTAACCATCTAGACTTCAAAACGAACAGTGGTTTTGCAAAAATGAAAACTACCTAAAAGTGTCTAAAATCGACTGGAAATCACGAAATAAGCATTTTCAAGTTTCGTTGTTTTTTCATGGTTATTTGCAAAATTTTGTGAGTTTGTGTTTTCTGAAAACGGTTGTGACTTCGATGAACGGTTTGATAAATATAATGTTTTCAACACCCATCTAGCTTATATTAACCATCTAGACTTCAAAACGAACAGTGGTTTTGCAAAATGAAAACTACCTAAAAGTGTCTAAAATCGACTGGAAATCACGAAATAAGCATTTTCAAGTTTTGTTTTTTCATGGTTATTTGCAAGATCTTGTGAGTTTGTGTATTCTGAAAACGGTTGTGACTTCGATGAACGCTTTGATAAATATAATGTTTTCAATACCCATCTAGCTTATATTAACCATCTAGACTTCAAAACGAACAGTGGTTTTGCAAAAATGAAAACTACCTAAAAGTGTCTAAAATCGACTGGAAATCGCTAAATAAGCATTTTCAAGTTTTGTTGTTTTTTCATGGTTATTTGCAAGATCTTGTGAGTTTGTGTTTTCTGAAAACGGTTGTGAATTCGATGAACGCTTTGATAAATATAATGTTTTCAATACCCATCTAGCTTATATTAACCATCTAGACTTCAAAACGAACAGTGGTTTTGCAAAAATGAAAACTACCTAAAAGTGTCTAAAATCGACTGGAAATCACTAAATAAGCATTTTGAAGTTTTGTTGTTTTTTCATGGTTATTTGCAAAATCTTGTGAGTTTGTGTTTTCTGAAAACGGTTGTGACTTCGATGAAGGCTTTGATAAATATTATGTTTTCAACACCCATCTAGTTTATATTAACCATCTAGACTTCAAAACGAACAGTGGTTTTGCAAAAATGAAAACTACCTAAAAGTGTCTAAAATCGACTGGAAATCACTAAATAAGCATTTTCAAGTTTTGTTGTTTTTTCATGGTTATTTGCAAAATCTTGTGAGTTTGTGTATTCTGAAAACGGTTGTGACTTCGATGAACGCTTTGATAAATATAATGTTTTCAATACCCATCTAGCTTATATTAACCATCTAGACTTCAAAACGAACAGTGGTTTTGCAAAAATGAAAACTACCTAAAAGTGTCTAAAATCGACTGGAAATCACTAAATAAGCATTTTCAAGTTTTGTTGTTTTTTCATGGTTATTTGCAAAATCTTGTGAGTTTGTGTTTTCTGAAAACGGTTGTGACTTCGATGAAGGCTTTGATAAATATTATGTTTTCAACACCCATCTAGTTTATATTAACCATCTATACTTCAAAACGAACAGTGGTTTTGCAAAAATGAAAACTACCTAAAAGTGTCTAAAATCGACTGGAAATCACTAAATAAGCATTTTCAAGTTTCGCTGTTTTTTCATGGTTATTTGCAAAATTTTGTGAGTTTGTGTTTTCTGAAAACGGTTGTGACTTCGATGAACGCTTTGATAAATATAATGTTTTCAACACCCATCTAGCTTATATTAACCATCTAGACTTCAAAACGAACAGTGGTTTTGCAAAATGAAAACTACCTAAAAGTGTCTAAAATCGACTGGAAATCACGAAATAAGCATTTTCAAGTTTTGTTTTTTCATGGTTATTTGCAAGATCTTGTGAGTTTGTGTATTCTGAAAACGGTTGTGACTTCGATGAACGCTTTGATAAATATAATGTTTTCAATACCCATCTAGCTTATATTAACCATCTAGACTTCAAAACGAACAGTGGTTTTGCAAAAATGAAAACTACCTAAAAGTGTCTAAAATCGACTGGAAATCGCTAAATAAGCATTTTCAAGTTTTGTTGTTTTTTCATGGTTATTTGCAAGATCTTGTGAGTTTGTGTTTTCTGAAAACGGTTGTGAATTCGATGAACGCTTTGATAAATATAATGTTTTCAATACCCATCTAGCTTATATTAACCATCTAGACTTCAAAACGAACAGTGGTTTTGCAAAAATGAAAACTACCTAAAAGTGTCTAAAATCGACTGGAAATCACTAAATAAGCCTTTTGAAGTTTTGTTGTTTTTTCATGGTTATTTGCAAAATCTTGTGAGTTTGTGTTTTCTGAAAACGGTTGTGACTTCGATGAAGGCTTTGATAAATATTATGTTTTCAACACCCATCTAGTTTATATTAACCATCTAGACTTCAAAACGAACAGTGGTTTTGCAAAAATGAAAACTACCTAAAAGTGTCTAAAATCGACTGGAAATCACTAAATAAGCATTTTCAAGTTTTGTTGTTTTTTCATGGTTATTTGAAAAATCTTGTGAGTTTGTGTATTCTGAAAACGGTTGTGACTTCGATGAACGCTTTGATAAATATAATGTTTTCAATACCCATCTAGCTTATATTAACCATCTAGACTTCAAAACGAACAGTGGTTTTGCAAAAATGAAAACTACCTAAAAGTGTCTAAAATCGACTGGAAATCACTAAATAAGCATTTTCAAGTTTTGTTGTTTTTTCATGGTTATTTGCAAAATCTTGTGAGTTTGTGTTTTCTGAAAACGGTTGTGACTTCGATGAAGGCTTTGATAAATATTATGTTTTCAACACCCATCTAGTTTATATTAACCATCTAGACTTCAAAACGAACAGTGGTTTTGCAAAAATGAAAACTACCTAAAAGTGTCTAAAATCGACTGGAAATCACGAAATAAGCATTTTCAAGTTTTGTTTTTTCATGGTTATTTGCAAGATCTTGTGAGTTTGTGTATTCTGAAAACGGTTGTGACTTCGATGAACGCTTTGATAAATATAATGTTTTCAATACCCATCTAGCTTATATTAACCATCTAGACTTCAAAACGAACAGTGGTTTTGCAAAAATGAAAACTACCTAAAAGTGTCTAAAATCGACTGGAAATCGCTAAATAAGCATTTTCAAGTTTTGTTGTTTTTTCATGGTTATTTGCAAGATCTTGTGAGTTTGTGTTTTCTGAAAACGGTTGTGAATTCGATGAACGCTTTGATAAATATAATGTTTTCAATACCCATCTAGCTTATATTAACCATCTAGACTTCAAAACGAACAGTGGTTTTGCAAAAATGAAAACTACCTAAAAGTGTCTAAAATCGACTGGAAATCACTAAATAAGCCTTTTGAAGTTTTGTTGTTTTTTCATGGTTATTTGCAAAATCTTGTGAGTTTGTGTTTTCTGAAAACGGTTGTGACTTCGATGAAGGCTTTGATAAATATTATGTTTTCAACACCCATCTAGTTTATATTAACCATCTAGACTTCAAAACGAACAGTGGTTTTGCAAAAATGAAAACTACCTAAAAGTGTCTAAAATCGACTGGAAATCACTAAATAAGCATTTTCAAGTTTTGTTGTTTTTTCATGGTTATTTGAAAAATCTTGTGAGTTTGTGTATTCTGAAAACGGTTGTGACTTCGATGAACGCTTTGATAAATATAATGTTTTCAATACCCATCTAGCTTATATTAACCATCTAGACTTCAAAACGAACAGTGGTTTTGCAAAAATGAAAACTACCTAAAAGTGTCTAAAATCGACTGGAAATCACTAAATAAGCATTTTCAAGTTTTGTTGTTTTTTCATGGTTATTTGCAAAATCTTGTGAGTTTGTGTTTTCTGAAAACGGTTGTGACTTCGATGAAGGCTTTGATAAATATTATGTTTTCAACACCCATCTAGTTTATATTAACCATCTAGACTTCAAAACGAACAGTGGTTTTGCAAAAATGAAAACTACCTAAAAGTGTCTAAAATCGACTGGAAATCACTAAATAAGCATTTTCAAGTTTTGTTGTTTTTTCATGGTTACTTGCAAAATTTTGTGAGTTAGTGTATTCTGAAAACGGTTGTGACTTCGATGAACGGTTTGATAAATATAATGTTTTCAACACCCATCTAGCTTATATTAACCATCTAGACTTCAAAACGAACAATGGTTTTGCAAAAATGAAAACTACCTAAAAGTGTCTAAAATCGACTGGAAATCACTAAATAAGCATTTTCAAGTTTTGTTGTTTTTTCATGGTTATTTGCAAAATCTTGTGAGTTTGTGTTTTCTGAAAACGGTTGTGACTTCGATGAACGCTTTGATAAATATAATGTTTTCAACACCCATCTAGCTTATATTAACCATCTAGACTTCAAAACGAACAGTGGTTTTGCAAAAATGAAAACTACCTAAAAGTGTCTAAAATCGACTGGAAATCACTAAATAAGCATTTTCAAGTTTTGTTGTTTTTTCATGGTTATTTGCAAAATCTTGTGAGTTTGTGTTTTCTGAAAACGGTTGTGACTTCGATGAAGGCTTTGATAAATATTATGTTTTCAACACCCATCTAGTTTATATTAACCATCTAGACTTCAAAACGAACAGTGGTTTTGCAAAAATGAAAACTACCTAAAAGTGTCTAAAATCGACTGGAAATCACTAAATAAGCATTTTCAAGTTTTGTTGTTTTTTCATGGTTACTTGCAAAATTTTGTGAGTTAGTGTATTCTGAAAACGGTTGTGACTTCGATGAACGGTTTGATAAATATAATGTTTTCAACACCCATCTAGCTTATATTAACCATCTAGACTTCAAAACGAACAGTGGTTTTGCAAAAATGAAAACTACCTAAAAGTGTCTAAAATCGACTGGAAATCACTAAATAAGCATTTTCAAGTTTTGTTGTTTTTTCATGGTTATTTGCAAAATCTTGTGAGTTTGTGTTTTCTGAAAACGGTTGTGACTTCGATGAACGCTTTGATAAATATAATGTTTTCAACACCCATCTAGCTTATATTAACCATCTAGACTTCAAAACGAACAGTGGTTTTGCAAAAATGAAAACTACATAAAAGTGTCTAAAATCGACTGGAAATCACGAAATAAGTATTTTCAAGTTTTGTTGTTTTTTCATGGTTGTTTGCAAGATCTTGTGAGTTTGTGTTTTCTGAAAACGGTTGTGACTTCGATGAACGCTTTGATAAATATAATGTTTTCAATACCCATCTTGCTTATATTAACCATCTAGACTTCAAAACGAACAGTGGTTTTGCAAAAATGAAAACTACCTAAAAGTGTCTAAAATCGACTGGAAATCACTAAATAAGCATTTTCAAGTTTTGTTGTTTTTTCATGGTTATTTGCAAGATCTTGTGAGTTTGTGTTTTCTGAAAACGGTTGTGACTTCGATGAACGCTTTGATAAATATAATGTTTTCAATACCCATCTTGCTTATATTAACCATCTAGACTTCAAAACGAACAGTGGTTTTGCAAAAATGAAAACTACCTAAAAGTGTCTAAAATCGACTGGAAATCACTAAATAAGCATTTTCAAGTTTTGTTGTTTTTTCATGGTTATTTGCAAAATCTTGTGAGTTTGTGTTTTCTGAAAACGGTTGTGACTTCGATGAACGCTTTGATAAATATAATGTTTTCAACACCCATCTAGCTTATATTAACCATCTAGACTTCAAAACGAACAGTGGTTTTGCAAAAATGAAAACTACCTATAAGTGTCTAAAATCGACTGGAAATCACTAAATAAGCATTTTCAAGTTTTGTTTTTTCATGGTTATTTGCAAGATCTTGTGAGTTTGTGTATTCTGAAAACGGTTGTGACTTCGATGAACGCTTTGATAAATATAATGTTTTCAATACCCATCTAGCTTATATTAACCATCTAGACTTCAAAACGAACAGTGGTTTTGCAAAAATGAAAACTACCTAAAAGTGTCTAAAATCGACTGGAAATCGCTAAATAAGCATTTTCAAGTTTTGTTGTTTTTTCATGGTTATTTGCAAGATCTTGTGAGTTTGTGTTTTCTGAAAACGGTTGTGACTTCGATGAACGCTTTGATAAATATAATGTTTTCAATACCCATCTAGCTTATATTAACCATCTAGACTTCAAAACGAACAGTGGTTTTGCAAAAATGAAAACTACCTAAAATGTCTAAAATCGACTGGAAATCACTAAATAAGCATTTTCAAGTTTTGTTGTTTTTTCATGGTTATTTGCAAAATTTTGTGAGTTAGTGTATTCTGAAAACGGTTGTGACTTCGATGAACGGTTTGATAAATATAATGTTTTCAACACCCATCTAGCTTATATTAACCATCTAGACTTCAAAACGAACAGTGGTTTTGCAAAAATGAAAACTACCTAAAAGTGTCTAAAATCGACTGGAAATCACGAAATAAGCATTTTCAAGTTTCGTTGTTTTTTCATGGTTATTTGCAAAATTTTGTGAGTTTGTGTTTTCTGAAAACGGTTGTGACTTCGATGAACGCTTTGATAAATATAATGTTTTCAACACCCATCTAGCTTATATTAACCATCTAGACTTCAAAACGAACAGTGGTTTTGCAAAAATGAAAACTACCTAAAAGTGTCTAAAATCGACTGGAAATCACGAAATAAGCATTTTCAAGTTTTGTTTTTTCATGGTTATTTGCAAGATCTTGTGAGTTTGTGTATTCTGAAAACGGTTGTGACTTCGATGAACGCTTTGATAAATATAATGTTTTCAATACCCATCTAGCTTATATTAACCATCTAGACTTCAAAACGAACAGTGGTTTTGCAAAAATGAAAACTACCTAAAAGTGTCTAAAATCGACTGGAAATCACAAAATAAGCATTTTCAAGTTTTGTTGTTTTTTCATGGTTACTTGCAAAATTTTGTGAGTTAGTGTATTCTGAAAACGGTTGTGACTTCGATGAACGGTTTGATAAATATAATGTTTTCAACACCCATCTAGCTTATATTAACCATCTAGACTTCAAAACGAACAGTGGTTTTGCAAAAATGAAAACTACCTAAAAGTGTCTAAAATCGACTCGAAATCACGAAATAAGCATTTTCAAGTTTCGTTGTTTTTTCATGGTCATTTGCAAAATTTTGTGAGTTTGTGTTTTCTGAAAACGGTTGTGACTTCGATGAACGCTTTGATAAATATAATATTTTCAACACCCATCTAGCTTATATTAACCATCTAGACTTCAAAACGACCAGTGGTTTTGCAAAAATGAAAACTACCTAAAAGTGTCTAAAATCGACTGGAAATCACGAAATAAGCATTTTCAAGTTTTGTTTTTTCATGGTTATTTGCAAGATCTTGTGAGTTTGTGTATTCTGAAAACGGTTGTGACTTCGATGAACGCTTTGATAAATATAATGTTTTCAATACCCATCTAGCTTATATTAACCATCTAGACTTCAAAACGAACAGTGGTTTTGCAAAAATGAAAACTACCTAAAAGTGTCTAAAATCGACTGGAAATCGCTAAATAAGCATTTTCAAGTTTTGTTGTTTTTTCATGGTTATTTGCAAAATCTTGTGAATTTGTGTTTTCTGAAAACGGTTGTGACTTCGATGAACGCTTTGATAAATATAATGTTTTCAACACCCATATAGCTTATATTAACCATCTAGACTTCAAAACGAACAGTGGTTTTTCAAAAATGAAAACTACCTAAAAGTGTCTAAAATCGACTGGAAATCGCTAAATAAGCATTTTCAAGTTTTGTTGTTTTTTCATGGTTATTTGCAAGATCTTGTGAGTTTGTGTTTTCTGAAAACGGTTGTGACTTCGATGAACGCTTTGATAAATATAATGTTTTCAATACCCATTTAGCTTATATTAACCATCTAGACTTCAAAACGAACAGTGGTTTTGCAAAAATGAAAACTACCTAAAAGTGTCTAAAATCGACTGGAAATCACTAAATAAGCATTTTCAAGTTTTGTTGTTTTTTCATGGTTATTTGCAAAATCTTGTGAGTTTGTGTTTTCTGAAAACGGTTGTGACTTCGATGAACGCTTTGATAAATATAATGTTTTCAACACCCATCTAGCTTATATTAACCATCTAGACTTCAAAACGAACAGTGGTTTTGCAAAAATGAAAACTACCTAAAAGTGTCTAAAATCGACTGGAAATCACTAAATAAGCATTTTCAAGTTTTGTTGTTTTTTCATGGTTATTTGCAAAATCTTGTGAGTTTGTGTTTTCTGAAAACGGTTGTGACTTCGATGAAGGCTTTGATAAATATTATGTTTTCAACACCCATCTAGTTTATATTAACCATCTAGACTTCAAAACGAACAGTGGTTTTGCAAATATGAAAACTACCTAAAAGTGTCTAAAATCGACTGGAAATCACGAAATAAGCATTTTCAAGTTTTGTTGTTTTTTCATGGTTATTTGCAAAATCTTGTGAGTTTGTGTATTCTGAAAACGGTTGTGACTTCGATGAACGCTTTGATAAATATAATGTTTTCAATACCCATCTAGCTTATATTAACCATCTAGACTTCAAAACGAACAGTGGTTTTGCAAAAATGAAAACTACCTAAAAGTGTCTAAAATCGACTGGAAATCACTAAATAAGCATTTTCAAGTTTTGTTGTTTTTTCATGGTTATTTGCAAAATCTTGTGAGTTTGTGTATTCTGAAAACGGTTGTGACTTCGATGAACGCTTTGATAAATATAATGTTTTCAACACCCATCTAGCTTATATTAACCATCTAGACTTCAAAACGAACAGTGGTTTTGCAAAAATGAAAACTACCTATAAGTGTCTAAAATCGACTGGAAATCACGAAATAAGCATTTTCAAGTTTTGTTGTTTTTTCATGGTTGTTTGCAAGATCTTGTGAGTTTGTGTTTTCTGAAAACGGTTGTGACTTCGATGAACGCTTTGATAAATATAATGTTTTCAATACCCATCTTGCTTATATTAACCATCTAGACTTCAAAACGAACAGTGGTTTTGCAAAAATGAAAACTACCTAAAAGTGTCTAAAATCGACTGGAAATCACGAAATAAGCATTTTCAAGTTTCGTTGTTTTTTCATGGTTATTTGCAAAATTTTGTGAGTTTGTGTTTTCTGAAAACGGTTGTGACTTCGATGAACGCTTTGATAAATATAATGTTTTCAACACCCATCTAGCTTATATTAACCATCTAGACTTCAAAACGAACAGTGGTTTTGCAAAATGAAAACTACCTAAAAGTGTCTAAAATCGACTGGAAATCACGAAATAAGCATTTTCAAGTTTTGTTTTTTCATGGTTATTTGCAAGATCTTGTGAGTTTGTGTATTCTGAAAACGGTTGTGACTTCGATGAACGCTTTGATAAATATAATGTTTTCAATACCCATCTAGCTTATATTAACCATCTAGACTTCAAAACGAACAGTGGTTTTGCAAAAATGAAAACTACCTAAAAGTGTCTAAAATCGACTGGAAATCGCTAAATAAGCATTTTCAAGTTTTGTTGTTTTTTCATGGTTATTTGCAAGATCTTGTGAGTTTGTGTTTTCTGAAAACGGTTGTGAATTCGATGAACGCTTTGATAAATATAATGTTTTCAATACCCATCTAGCTTATATTAACCATCTAGACTTCAAAACGAACAGTGGTTTTGCAAAAATGAAAACTACCTAAAAGTGTCTAAAATCGACTGGAAATCACTAAATAAGCATTTTGAAGTTTTGTTGTTTTTTCATGGTTATTTGCAAAATCTTGTGAGTTTGTGTTTTCTGAAAACGGTTGTGACTTCGATGAAGGCTTTGATAAATATTATGTTTTCAACACCCATCTAGTTTATATTAACCATCTAGACTTCAAAACGAACAGTGGTTTTGCAAAAATGAAAACTACCTAAAAGTGTCTAAAATCGACTGGAAATCACTAAATAAGCATTTTCAAGTTTTGTTGTTTTTTCATGGTTATTTGCAAAATCTTGTGAGTTTGTGTATTCTGAAAACGGTTGTGACTTCGATGAACGCTTTGATAAATATAATGTTTTCAATACCCATCTAGCTTATATTAACCATCTAGACTTCAAAACGAACAGTGGTTTTGCAAAAATGAAAACTACCTAAATGTGTCTAAAATCGACTGGAAATCACTAAATAAGCATTTTCAAGTTTTGTTGTTTTTTCATGGTTATTTGCAAAATCTTGTGAGTTTGTGTTTTCTGAAAACGGTTGTGACTTCGATGAAGGCTTTGATAAATATTATGTTTTCAACACCCATCTAGTTTATATTAACCATCTAGACTTCAAAACGAACAGTGGTTTTGCAAAAATGAAAACTACCTAAAAGTGTCTAAAATCGACTGGAAATCACTAAATAAGCATTTTCAAGTTTCGTTGTTTTTTCATGGTTATTTGCAAAATTTTGTGAGTTTGTGTTTTCTGAAAACGGTTGTGACTTCGATGAACGCTTTGATAAATATAATGTTTTCAACACCCATCTAGCTTATATTAACCATCTAGACTTCAAAACGAACAGTGGTTTTGCAAAATGAAAACTACCTAAAAGTGTCTAAAATCGACTGGAAATCACTAAATAAGCATTTTCAAGTTTTGTTGTTTTTTCATGGTTATTTGCAAAATCTTGTGAGTTTGTGTATTCTGAAAACGGTTGTGACTTCGATGAACGCTTTGATAAATATAATGTTTTCAACACCCATCTAGCTTATATTAACCATCTAGACTTCAAAACGAACAGTGGTTTTGCAAAAATGAAAACTACCTATAAGTGTCTAAAATCGACTGGAAATCACGAAATAAGCATTTTCAAGTTTTGTTGTTTTTTCATGGTTGTTTGCAAGATCTTGTGAGTTTGTGTTTTCTGAAAACGGTTGTGACTTCGATGAACGCTTTGATAAATATAATGTTTTCAATACCCATCTTGCTTATATTAACCATCTAGACTTCAAAACGAACAGTGGTTTTGCAAAAATGAAAACTACCTAAAAGTGTCTAAAATCGACTGGAAATCACGAAATAAGCATTTTCAAGTTTCGTTGTTTTTTCATGGTTATTTGCAAAATTTTGTGAGTTTGTGTTTTCTGAAAACGGTTGTGACTTCGATGAACGCTTTGATAAATATAATGTTTTCAACACCCATCTAGCTTATATTAACCATCTAGACTTCAAAACGAACAGTGGTTTTGCAAAATGAAAACTACCTAAAAGTGTCTAAAATCGACTGGAAATCACGAAATAAGCATTTTCAAGTTTTGTTTTTTCATGGTTATTTGCAAGATCTTGTGAGTTTGTGTATTCTGAAAACGGTTGTGACTTCGATGAACGCTTTGATAAATATAATGTTTTCAATACCCATCTAGCTTATATTAACCATCTAGACTTCAAAACGAACAGTGGTTTTGCAAAAATGAAAACTACCTAAAAGTGTCTAAAATCGACTGGAAATCGCTAAATAAGCATTTTCAAGTTTTGTTGTTTTTTCATGGTTATTTGCAAGATCTTGTGAGTTTGTGTTTTCTGAAAACGGTTGTGAATTCGATGAACGCTTTGATAAATATAATGTTTTCAATACCCATCTAGCTTATATTAACCATCTAGACTTCAAAACGAACAGTGGTTTTGCAAAAATGAAAACTACCTAAAAGTGTCTAAAATCGACTGGAAATCACTAAATAAGCATTTTGAAGTTTTGTTGTTTTTTCATGGTTATTTGCAAAATCTTGTGAGTTTGTGTTTTCTGAAAACGGTTGTGACTTCGATGAAGGCTTTGATAAATATTATGTTTTCAACACCCATCTAGTTTATATTAACCATCTAGACTTCAAAACGAACAGTGGTTTTGCAAAAATGAAAACTACCTAAAAGTGTCTAAAATCGACTGGAAATCACTAAATAAGCATTTTCAAGTTTTGTTGTTTTTTCATGGTTATTTGCAAAATCTTGTGAGTTTGTGTATTCTGAAAACGGTTGTGACTTCGATGAACGCTTTGATAAATATAATGTTTTCAATACCCATCTAGCTTATATTAACCATCTAGACTTCAAAACGAACAGTGGTTTTGCAAAAATGAAAACTACCTAAATGTGTCTAAAATCGACTGGAAATCACTAAATAAGCATTTTCAAGTTTTGTTGTTTTTTCATGGTTATTTGCAAAATCTTGTGAGTTTGTGTTTTCTGAAAACGGTTGTGACTTCGATGAAGGCTTTGATAAATATTATGTTTTCAACACCCATCTAGTTTATATTAACCATCTAGACTTCAAAACGAACAGTGGTTTTGCAAAAATGAAAACTACCTAAAAGTGTCTAAAATCGACTGGAAATCACTAAATAAGCATTTTCAAGTTTCGTTGTTTTTTCATGGTTATTTGCAAAATTTTGTGAGTTTGTGTTTTCTGAAAACGGTTGTGACTTCGATGAACGCTTTGATAAATATAATGTTTTCAACACCCATCTAGCTTATATTAACCATCTAGACTTCAAAACGAACAGTGGTTTTGCAAAATGAAAACTACCTAAAAGTGTCTAAAATCGACTGGAAATCACGAAATAAGCATTTTCAAGTTTTGTTTTTTCATGGTTATTTGCAAGATCTTGTGAGTTTGTGTATTCTGAAAACGGTTGTGACTTCGATGAACGCTTTGATAAATATAATGTTTTCAATACCCATCTAGCTTATATTAACCATCTAGACTTCAAAACGAACAGTGGTTTTGCAAAAATGAAAACTACCTAAAAGTGTCTAAAATCGACTGGAAATCACTAAATAAGCATTTTGAAGTTTTGTTGTTTTTTCATGGTTATTTGCAAAATCTTGTGAGTTTGTGTTTTCTGAAAACGGTTGTGACTTCGATGAAGGCTTTGATAAATATTATGTTTTCAACACCCATCTAGTTTATATTAACCATCTAGACTTCAAAACGAACAGTGGTTTTGCAAAAATGAAAACTACCTAAAAGTGTCTAAAATCGACTGGAAATCACTAAATAAGCATTTTCAAGTTTTGTTGTTTTTTCATGGTTATTTGCAAAATCTTGTGAGTTTGTGTATTCTGAAAACGGTTGTGACTTCGATGAACGCTTTGATAAATATAATGTTTTCAATACCCATCTAGCTTATATTAACCATCTAGACTTCAAAACGAACAGTGGTTTTGCAAAAATGAAAACTACCTAAAAGTGTCTAAAATCGACTGGAAATCACTAAATAAGCATTTTCAAGTTTTGTTGTTTTTTCATGGTTATTTGCAAAATCTTGTGAGTTTGTGTTTTCTGAAAACGGTTGTGACTTCGATGAAGGCTTTGATAAATATTATGTTTTCAACACCCATCTAGTTTATATTAACCATCTAGACTTCAAAACGAACAGTGGTTTTGCAAAAATGAAAACTACCTAAAAGTGTCTAAAATCGACTGGAAATCACTAAATAAGCATTTTCAAGTTTCGTTGTTTTTTCATGGTTATTTGCAAAATTTTGTGAGTTTGTGTTTTCTGAAAACGGTTGTGACTTCGATGAACGCTTTGATAAATATAATGTTTTCAACACCCATCTAGCTTATATTAACCATCTAGACTTCAAAACGAACAGTGGTTTTGCAAAATGAAAACTACCTAAAAGTGTCTAAAATCGACTGGAAATCACGAAATAAGCATTTTCAAGTTTTGTTTTTTCATGGTTATTTGCAAGATCTTGTGAGTTTGTGTATTCTGAAAACGGTTGTGACTTCGATGAACGCTTTGATAAATATAATGTTTTCAATACCCATCTAGCTTATATTAACCATCTAGACTTCAAAACGAACAGTGGTTTTGCAAAAATGAAAACTACCTAAAAGTGTCTAAAATCGACTGGAAATCGCTAAATAAGCATTTTCAAGTTTTGTTGTTTTTTCATGGTTATTTGCAAGATCTTGTGAGTTTGTGTTTTCTGAAAACGGTTGTGAATTCGATGAACGCTTTGATAAATATAATGTTTTCAATACCCATCTAGCTTATATTAACCATCTAGACTTCAAAACGAACAGTGGTTTTGCAAAAATGAAAACTACCTAAAAGTGTCTAAAATCGACTGGAAATCACTAAATAAGCATTTTGAAGTTTTGTTGTTTTTTCATGGTTATTTGCAAAATCTTGTGAGTTTGTGTTTTCTGAAAACGGTTGTGACTTCGATGAAGGCTTTGATAAATATTATGTTTTCAACACCCATCTAGTTTATATTAACCATCTAGACTTCAAAACGAACAGTGGTTTTGCAAAAATGAAAACTACCTAAAAGTGTCTAAAATCGACTGGAAATCACTAAATAAGCATTTTCAAGTTTTGTTGTTTTTTCATGGTTATTTGCAAAATCTTGTGAGTTTGTGTATTCTGAAAACGGTTGTGACTTCGATGAACGCTTTGATAAATATAATGTTTTCAATACCCATCTAGCTTATATTAACCATCTAGACTTCAAAACGAACAGTGGTTTTGCAAAAATGAAAACTACCTAAAAGTGTCTAAAATCGACTGGAAATCACTAAATAAGCATTTTCAAGTTTTGTTGTTTTTTCATGGTTATTTGCAAAATCTTGTGAGTTTGTGTTTTCTGAAAACGGTTGTGACTTCGATGAAGGCTTTGATAAATATTATGTTTTCAACACCCATCTAGTTTATATTAACCATCTAGACTTCAAAACGAACAGTGGTTTTGCAAAAATGAAAACTACCTAAAAGTGTCTAAAATCGACTGGAAATCACTAAATAAGCATTTTCAAGTTTTGTTGTTTTTTCATGGTTACTTGCAAAATTTTGTGAGTTAGTGTATTCTGAAAACGGTTGTGACTTCGATGAACGGTTTGATAAATATAATGTTTTCAACACCCATCTAGCTTATATTAACCATCTAGACTTCAAAACGAACAATGGTTTTGCAAAAATGAAAACTACCTAAAAGTGTCTAAAATCGACTGGAAATCACTAAATAAGCATTTTCAAGTTTTGTTGTTTTTTCATGGTTATTTGCAAAATCTTGTGAGTTTGTGTTTTCTGAAAACGGTTGTGACTTCGATGAACGCTTTGATAAATATAATGTTTTCAACACCCATCTAGCTTATATTAACCATCTAGACTTCAAAACGAACAGTGGTTTTGCAAAAATGAAAACTACCTAAAAGTGTCTAAAATCGACTGGAAATCACTAAATAAGCATTTTCAAGTTTTGTTGTTTTTTCATGGTTATTTGCAAAATCTTGTGAGTTTGTGTTTTCTGAAAACGGTTGTGACTTCGATGAAGGCTTTGATAAATATTATGTTTTCAACACCCATCTAGTTTATATTAACCATCTAGACTTCAAAACGAACAGTGGTTTTGCAAAAATGAAAACTACCTAAAAGTGTCTAAAATCGACTGGAAATCACTAAATAAGCATTTTCAAGTTTTGTTGTTTTTTCATGGTTACTTGCAAAATTTTGTGAGTTAGTGTATTCTGAAAACGGTTGTGACTTCGATGAACGGTTTGATAAATATAATGTTTTCAACACCCATCTAGCTTATATTAACCATCTAGACTTCAAAACGAACAGTGGTTTTGCAAAAATGAAAACTACATAAAAGTGTCTAAAATCGACTGGAAATCACGAAATAAGTATTTTCAAGTTTTGTTGTTTTTTCATGGTTGTTTGCAAGATCTTGTGAGTTTGTGTTTTCTGAAAACGGTTGTGACTTCGATGAACGCTTTGATAAATATAATGTTTTCAATACCCATCTTGCTTATATTAACCATCTAGACTTCAAAACGAACAGTGGTTTTGCAAAAATGAAAACTACCTAAAAGTGTCTAAATTCGACTGGAAATCACTAAATAAGCATTTTCAAGTTTTGTTGTTTTTTCATGGTTATTTGCAAGATCTTGTGAGTTTGTGTTTTCTGAAAACGGTTGTGACTTCGATGAACGCTTTGATAAATATAATGTTTTCAATACCCATCTTGCTTATATTAACCATCTAGACTTCAAAACGAACAGTGGTTTTGCAAAAATGAAAACTACCTAAAAGTGTCTAAAATCGACTGGAAATCACTAAATAAGCATTTTCAAGTTTTGTTGTTTTTTCATGGTTATTTGCAAAATCTTGTGAGTTTGTGTTTTCTGAAAACGGTTGTGACTTCGATGAACGCTTTGATAAATATAATGTTTTCAACACCCATCTAGCTTATATTAACCATCTAGACTTCAAAACGAACAGTGGTTTTGCAAAAATGAAAACTACCTATAAGTGTCTAAAATCGACTGGAAATCACTAAATAAGCATTTTCAAGTTTTGTTTTTTCATGGTTATTTGCAAGATCTTGTGAGTTTGTGTATTCTGAAAACGGTTGTGACTTCGATGAACGCTTTGATAAATATAATGTTTTCAATACCCATCTAGCTTATATTAACCATCTAGACTTCAAAACGAACAGTGGTTTTGCAAAAATGAAAACTACCTAAAATGTCTAAAATCGACTGGAAATCACTAAATAAGCATTTTCAAGTTTTGTTGTTTTTTCATGGTTATTTGCAAAATTTTGTGAGTTAGTGTATTCTGAAAACGGTTGTGACTTCGATGAACGGTTTGATAAATATAATGTTTTCAACACCCATCTAGCTTATATTAACCATCTAGACTTCAAAACGAACAGTGGTTTTGCAAAAATGAAAACTACCTAAAAGTGTCTAAAATCGACTGGAAATCACGAAATAAGCATTTTCAAGTTTCGTTGTTTTTTCATGGTTATTTGCAAAATTTTGTGAGTTTGTGTTTTCTGAAAACGGTTGTGACTTCGATGAACGCTTTGATAAATATAATGTTTTCAACACCCATCTAGCTTATATTAACCATCTAGACTTCAAAACGAACAGTGGTTTTGCAAAAATGAAAACTACCTAAAAGTGTCTAAAATCGACTGGAAATCACGAAATAAGCATTTTCAAGTTTTGTTTTTTCATGGTTATTTGCAAGATCTTGTGAGTTTGTGTATTCTGAAAACGGTTGTGACTTCGATGAACGCTTTGATAAATATAATGTTTTCAATACCCATCTAGCTTATATTAACCATCTAGACTTCAAAACGAACAGTGGTTTTGCAAAAATGAAAACTACCTAAAAGTGTCTAAAATCGACTGGAAATCGCTAAATAAGCATTTTCAAGTTTTGTTGTTTTTTCATGGTTATTTGCAAAATCTTGTGAATTTGTGTTTTCTGAAAACGGTTGTGACTTCGATGAACGCTTTGATAAATATAATGTTTTCAACACCCATATAGCTTATATTAACCATCTAGACTTCAAAACGAACAGTGGTTTTTCAAAAATGAAAACTACCTAAAAGTGTCTAAAATCGACTGGAAATCGCTAAATAAGCATTTTCAAGTTTTGTTGTTTTTTCATGGTTATTTGCAAGATCTTGTGAGTTTGTGTTTTCTGAAAACGGTTGTGACTTCGATGAACGCTTTGATAAATATAATGTTTTCAATACCCATCTAGCTTATATTAACCATCTAGACTTCAAAACGAACAGTGGTTTTGCAAAAATGAAAACTACCTAAAAGTGTCTAAAATCGACTGGAAATCACTAAATAAGCATTTTCAAGTTTTGTTGTTTTTTCATGGTTATTTGCAAAATCTTGTGAGTTTGTGTTTTCTGAAAACGGTTGTGACTTCGATGAACGCTTTGATAAATATAATGTTTTCAACACCCATCTAGCTTATATTAACCATCTAGACTTCAAAACGAACAGTGGTTTTGCAAAAATGAAAACTACCTAAAAGTGTCTAAAATCGACTGGAAATCACGAAATAAGCATTTTGAAGTTTTGTTTTTTCATGGTTATTTGCAAGATCTTGTGAGTTTGTGTATTCTGAAAACGGTTGTGACTTCGATGAACGCTTTGATAAATATAATGTTTTCAATACCCATCTAGCTTATATTAACCATCTAGACTTCAAAACGAACAGTGGTTTTGCAAAAATGAAAACTACCTAAAAGTGTCTAAAATCGACTGGAAATCGCTAAATAAGCATTTTCAAGTTTTGTTGTTTTTTCATGGTTATTTGCAAAATCTTGTGAATTTGTGTTTTCTGAAAACGGTTGTGACTTCGATGAACGCTTTGATAAATATAATGTTTTCAACACCCATATAGCTTATATTAACCATCTAGACTTCAAAACGAACAGTGGTTTTTCAAAAATGAAAACTACCTAAAAGTGTCTAAAATCGACTGGAAATCGCTAAATAAGCATTTTCAAGTTTTGTTGTTTTTTCATGGTTATTTGCAAGATCTTGTGAGTTTGTGTTTTCTGAAAACGGTTGTGACTTCGATGAACGCTTTGATAAATATAATGTTTTCAATACCCATCTAGCTTATATTAACCATCTAGACTTCAAAACGAACAGTGGTTTTGCAAAAATGAAAATTACCTAAAAGTGTCTAAAATCGACTGGAAATCACTAAATAAGCATTTTCAAGTTTTGTTGTTTTTTCATGGTTATTTGCAAAATCTTGTGAGTTTGTGTTTTCTGAAAACGGTTGTGACTTCGATGAAGGCTTTGATAAATATTATGTTTTCAACACCCATCTAGTTTATATTAACCATCTAGACTTCAAAACGAACAGTGGTTTTGCAAATATGAAAACTACCTAAAAGTGTCTAAAATCGACTGGAAATCACGAAATAAGCATTTTCAAGTTTTGTTGTTTTTTCATGGTTATTTGCAAAATCTTGTGAGTTTGTGTATTCTGAAAACGGTTGTGACTTCGATGAACGCTTTGATAAATATAATGTTTTCAATACCCATCTAGCTTATATTAACCATCTAGACTTCAAAACGAACAGTGGTTTTGCAAAAATGAAAACTACCTAAAAGTGTCTAAAATCGACTGGAAATCACTAAATAAGCATTTTCAAGTTTTGTTGTTTTTTCATGGTTATTTGCAAGATCTTGTGAGTTTGTGTTTTCTGAAAACGGTTGTGACTTCGATGAACGCTTTGATAAATATAATGTTTTCAATACCCATCTTGCTTATATTAACCATCTAGACTTCAAAACGAACAGTGGTTTTGCAAAAATGAAAACTACCTAAAAGTGTCTAAAATCGACTGGAAATCACTAAATAAGCATTTTCAAGTTTTGTTGTTTTTTCATTGTTATTTGCCAAATGTTGTGAGTTAGTGTATTCTGAAAACGGTTGTGACTTCGATGAACGCTTTGATAAATATAATGTTTTCAATACCCATCTAGCTTATATTAACCATCTAGACTTCAAAACGAACAGTGGTTTTGCAAAAATGAAAACTACCTAAAAGTGTCTAAAATCGACTGGAAATCACTAAATAAGCATTTTCAAGTTTTGTTGTTTTTTCATGGTTATTTGCAAAATCTTGTGAGTTTGTGTATTCTGAAAACGGTTGTGACTTCGATGAACGCTTTGATAAATATAATGTTTTCAACACCCATCTAGCTTATATTAACCATCTAGACTTCAAAACGAACAGTGGTTTTGCAAAAATGAAAACTACCTATAAGTGTCTAAAATCGACTGGAAATCACGAAATAAGCATTTTCAAGTTTTGTTGTTTTTTCATGGTTGTTTGCAAGATCTTGTGAGTTTGTGTTTTCTGAAAACGGTTGTGACTTCGATGAACGCTTTGATAAATATAATGTTTTCAATACCCATCTTGCTTATATTAACCATCTAGACTTCAAAACGAACAGTGGTTTTGCAAAAATGAAAACTACCTAAAAGTGTCTAAAATCGACTGGAAATCACTAAATAAGCATTTTGAAGTTTTGTTGTTTTTTCATGGTTATTTGCCAAATGTTGTGAGTTAGTGTATTCTGAAAACGGTTGTGACTTCGATGAACGCTTTGATAAATATAATGTTTTCAATACCCATCTAGCTTATATTAACCATCTAGACTTCAAAACGAACAATGGTTTTGCAAAAATGAAAACTACCTAAAAGTGTCTAAAATCGACTGGAAATCACTAAATAAGCATTTTCAAGTTTTGTTGTTTTTTCATGGTTATTTGCAAAATCTTGTGAGTTTGTGTATTCTGAAAACGGTTGTGACTTCGATGAACGCTTTGATAAATATAATGTTTTCAACACCCATCTAGCTTATATTAACCATCTAGACTTCAAAACGAACAGTGGTTTTGCAAAAATGAAAACTACCTATAAGTGTCTAAAATCGACTGGAAATCACGAAATAAGCATTTTCAAGTTTTGTTGTTTTTTCATGGTTGTTTGCAAGATCTTGTGAGTTTGTGTTTTCTGAAAACGGTTGTGACTTCGATGAACGCTTTGATAAATATAATGTTTTCAATACCCATCTTGCTTATATTAACCATCTAGACTTCAAAACGAACAGTGGTTTTGCAAAAATGAAAACTACCTAAAAGTGTCTAAAATCGACTGGAAATCACTAAATAAGCATTTTGAAGTTTTGTTGTTTTTTCATGGTTATTTGCCAAATGTTGTGAGTTAGTGTATTCTGAAAACGGTTGTGACTTCGATGAACGCTTTGATAAATATAATGTTTTCAATACCCATCTAGCTTATATTAACCATCTAGACTTCAAAACGAACAGTGGTTTTGCAAAAATGAAAACTACCTAAAAGTGTCTAAAATCGACTGGAAATCACTAAATAAGCATTTTCAAGTTTTGTTGTTTTTTCATGGTTATTTGCAAAATCTTGTGAGTTTGTGTTTTCTGAAAACGGTTGTGACTTCGATGAAGGCTTTGATAAATATTATGTTTTCAACACCCATCTAGTTTATATTAACCATCTAGACTTCAAAACGAACAGTGGTTTTGCAAAAATGAAAACTACCTAAAAGTGTCTAAAATCGACTGGAAATCACGAAATAAGCATTTTCAAGTTTTGTTGTTTTATTATGGTTATTTGCAAAATCTTGTGAGTTTGTGTATTCTGAAAACGGTTGTGACTTCGATGAACGCTTTGATAAATATTATGTTTTCAATACCCATCTAGCTTATATTAACCATCTAGACTTCAAAACGAACAGTGGTTTTGCAAAAATGAAAACTACCTAAAAGTGTCTAAAATCGACTGGAAATCACTAAATAAGCATTTTCAAGTTTTGTTGTTTTTTCATGGTTATTTGCAAAATCTTGTGAGTTTGTGTATTCTGAAAACGGTTGTGACTTCGATGAACGCTTTGATAAATATAATGTTTTCAATACCCATCTAGCTTATATTAACCATCTAGACTTCAAAACGAACAGTGGTTTTGCAAAAATGAAAACTACCTAAAAGTGTCTAAAATCGACTGGAAATCACTAAATAAGCATTTTCAAGTTTTGTTGTTTTTTCATGGTTATTTGCAAGATCTTGTGAGTTTGTGTTTTCTGAAAACGGTTGTGACTTCGATGAACGCTTTGATAAATATAATGTTTTCAATACCCATCTTGCTTATATTAACCATCTAGACTTCAAAACGAACAGTGGTTTTGCAAAAATGAAAACTACCTAAAAGTGTCTAAAATCGACTGGAAATCACTAAATAAGCATTTTCAAGTTTTGTTGTTTTTTCATTGTTATTTGCCAAATGTTGTGAGTTAGTGTATTCTGAAAACGGTTGTGACTTCGATGAACGCTTTGATAAATATAATGTTTTCAATACCCATCTAGCTTATATTAACCATCTAGACTTCAAAACGAACAGTGGTTTTGCAAAAATGAAAACTACCTAAAAGTGTCTAAAATCGACTGGAAATCACTAAATAAGCATTTTCAAGTTTTGTTGTTTTTTCATGGTTATTTGCAAAATCTTGTGAGTTTGTGTATTCTGAAAACGGTTGTGACTTCGATGAACGCTTTGATAAATATAATGTTTTCAACACCCATCTAGCTTATATTAACCATCTAGACTTCAAAACGAACAGTGGTTTTGCAAAAATGAAAACTACCTAAAAGTGTCTAAAATCGACTGGAAATCACTAAATAAGCATTTTGAAGTTTTGTTGTTTTTTCATGGTTATTTGCCAAATGTTGTGAGTTAGTGTATTCTGAAAACGGTTGTGACTTCGATGAACGCTTTGATAAATATAATGTTTTCAATACCCATCTAGCTTATATTAACCATCTAGACTTCAAAACGAACAGTGGTTTTGCAAAAATGAAAACTACCTAAAAGTGTCTAAAATCGACTGGAAATCACTAAATAAGCATTTTCAAGTTTTGTTGTTTTTTCATGGTTATTTGCAAAATCTTGTGAGTTTGTGTTTTCTGAAAACGGTTGTGACTTCGATGAAGGCTTTGATAAATATTATGTTTTCAACACCCATCTAGTTTATATTAACCATCTAGACTTCAAAACGAACAGTGGTTTTGCAAAAATGAAAACTACCTAAAAGTGTCTAAAATCGACTGGAAATCACGAAATAAGCATTTTCAAGTTTTGTTGTTTTTTCATGGTTATTTGCAAAATCTTGTGAGTTTGTGTATTCTGAAAACGGTTGTGACTTCGATGAACGCTTTGATAAATATAATGTTTTCAACACCCATCTAGCTTATATTAACCATCTAGACTTCAAAACGAACAGTGGTTTTGCAAAAATGAAAACTACCTATAAGTGTCTAAAATCGACTGGAAATCACGAAATAAGCATTTTCAAGTTTTGTTGTTTTTTCATGGTTGTTTGCAAGATCTTGTGAGTTTGTGTTTTCTGAAAACGGTTGTGACTTCGATGAACGCTTTGATAAATATAATGTTTTCAATACCCATCTTGCTTATATTAACCATCTAGACTTCAAAACGAACAGTGGTTTTGCAAAAATGAAAACTACCTAAAAGTGTCTAAAATCGACTGGAAATCACTAAATAAGCATTTTGAAGTTTTGTTGTTTTTTCATGGTTATTTGCCAAATGTTGTGAGTTAGTGTATTCTGAAAACGGTTGTGACTTCGATGAACGCTTTGATAAATATAATGTTTTCAATACCCATCTAGCTTATATTAACCATCTAGACTTCAAAACGAACAGTGGTTTTGCAAAAATGAAAACTACCTAAAAGTGTCTAAAATCGACTGGAAATCACTAAATAAGCATTTTCAAGTTTTGTTGTTTTTTCATGGTTATTTGCAAAATCTTGTGAGTTTGTGTATTCTGAAAACGGTTGTGACTTCGATGAACGCTTTGATAAATATAATGTTTTCAACACCCATCTAGCTTATATTAACCATCTAGACTTCAAAACGAACATTGGTTTTGCAAAAATGAAAACTACCTAAAAGTGTCTAAAATCGACTGGAAATCACTAAATAAGCATTTTGAAGTTTTGTTGTTTTTTCATGGTTATTTGCCAAATGTTGTGAGTTAGTGTATTCTGAAAACGGTTGTGACTTCGATGAACGCTTTGATAAATATAATGTTTTCAATACCCATCTAGCTTATATTAACCATCTAGACTTCAAAACGAACAGTGGTTTTGCAAAAATGAAAACTACCTAAAAGTGTCTAAAATCGACTGGAAATCACTAAATAAGCATTTTCAAGTTTTGTTGTTTTTTCATGGTTATTTGCAAAATCTTGTGAGTTTGTGTTTTCTGAAAACGGTTGTGACTTCGATGAAGGCTTTGATAAATATTATGTTTTCAACACCCATCTAGTTTATATTAACCATCTAGACTTCAAAACGAACAGTGGTTTTGCAAAAATGAAAACTACCTAAAAGTGTCTAAAATCGACTGGAAATCACGAAATAAGCATTTTCAAGTTTTGTTGTTTTTTCATGGTTATTTGCAAAATCTTGTGAGTTTGTGTATTCTGAAAACGGTTGTGACTTCGATGAACGCTTTGATAAATATAATGTTTTCAACACCCATCTAGCTTATATTAACCATCTAGACTTCAAAACGAACAGTGGTTTTGCAAAAATGAAAACTACCTATAAGTGTCTAAAATCGACTGGAAATCACGAAATAAGCATTTTCAAGTTTTGTTGTTTTTTCATGGTTGTTTGCAAGATCTTGTGAGTTTGTGTTTTCTGAAAACGGTTGTGACTTCGATGAACGCTTTGATAAATATAATGTTTTCAATACCCATCTTGCTTATATTAACCATCTAGACTTCAAAACGAACAGTGGTTTTGCAAAAATGAAAACTACCTAAAAGTGTCTAAAATCGACTGGAAATCACTAAATAAGCATTTTGAAGTTTTGTTGTTTTTTCATGGTTATTTGCCAAATGTTGTGAGTTAGTGTATTCTGAAAACGGTTGTGACTTCGATGAACGCTTTGATAAATATAATGTTTTCAATACCCATCTAGCTTATATTAACCATCTAGACTTCAAAACGAACAGTGGTTTTGCAAAAATGAAAACTACCTAAAAGTGTCTAAAATCGACTGGAAATCACTAAATAAGCATTTTCAAGTTTTGTTGTTTTTTCATGGTTATTTGCAAAATCTTGTGAGTTTGTGTATTCTGAAAACGGTTGTGACTTCGATGAACGCTTTGATAAATATAATGTTTTCAACACCCATCTAGCTTATATTAACCATCTAGACTTCAAAACGAACAGTGGTTTTGCAAAAATGAAAACTACCTATAAGTGTCTAAAATCGACTGGAAATCACGAAATAAGCATTTTCAAGTTTTGTTGTTTTTTCATGGTTGTTTGCAAGATCTTGTGAGTTTGTGTTTTCTGAAAACGGTTGTGACTTCGATGAACGCTTTGATAAATATAATGTTTTCAATACCCATCTTGCTTATATTAACCATCTAGACTTCAAAACGAACAGTGGTTTTGCAAAAATGAAAACTACCTAAAAGTGTCTAAAATCGACTGGAAATCACTAAATAAGCATTTTGAAGTTTTGTTGTTTTTTCATGGTTATTTGCCAAATGTTGTGAGTTAGTGTATTCTGAAAACGGTTGTGACTTCGATGAACGCTTTGATAAATATAATGTTTTCAATACCCATCTAGCTTATATTAACCATCTAGACTTCAAAACGAACAGTGGTTTTGCAAAAATGAAAACTACCTAAAAGTGTCTAAAATCGACTGGAAATCACTAAATAAGCATTTTCAAGTTTTGTTGTTTTTTCATGGTTATTTGCAAAATCTTGTGAGTTTGTGTTTTCTGAAAACGGTTGTGACTTCGATGAAGGCTTTGATAAATATTATGTTTTCAACACCCATCTAGTTTATATTAACCATCTAGACTTCAAAACGAACAGTGGTTTTGCAAAAATGAAAACTACCTAAAAGTGTCTAAAATCGACTGGAAATCACGAAATAAGCATTTTCAAGTTTTGTTGTTTTATTATGGTTATTTGCAAAATCTTGTGAGTTTGTGTATTCTGAAAACGGTTGTGACTTCGATGAACGCTTTGATAAATATTATGTTTTCAATACCCATCTAGCTTATATTAACCATCTAGACTTCAAAACGAACAGTGGTTTTGCAAAAATGAAAACTACCTAAAAGTGTCTAAAATCGACTGGAAATCACTAAATAAGCATTTTCAAGTTTTGTTGTTTTTTCATGGTTATTTGCAAAATCTTGTGAGTTTGTGTATTCTGAAAACGGTTGTGACTTCGATGAACGCTTTGATAAATATAATGTTTTCAATACCCATCTAGCTTATATTAACCATCTAGACTTCAAAACGAACAGTGGTTTTGCAAAAATGAAAACTACCTAAAAGTGTCTAAAATCGACTGGAAATCACTAAATAAGCATTTTCAAGTTTTGTTGTTTTTTCATGGTTATTTGCAAGATCTTGTGAGTTTGTGTTTTCTGAAAACGGTTGTGACTTCGATGAACGCTTTGATAAATATAATGTTTTCAATACCCATCTTGCTTATATTAACCATCTAGACTTCAAAACGAACAGTGGTTTTGCAAAAATGAAAACTACCTAAAAGTGTCTAAAATCGACTGGAAATCACTAAATAAGCATTTTCAAGTTTTGTTGTTTTTTCATTGTTATTTGCCAAATGTTGTGAGTTAGTGTATTCTGAAAACGGTTGTGACTTCGATGAACGCTTTGATAAATATAATGTTTTCAATACCCATCTAGCTTATATTAACCATCTAGACTTCAAAACGAACAGTGGTTTTGCAAAAATGAAAACTACCTAAAAGTGTCTAAAATCGACTGGAAATCACTAAATAAGCATTTTCAAGTTTTGTTGTTTTTTCATGGTTATTTGCAAAATCTTGTGAGTTTGTGTATTCTGAAAACGGTTGTGACTTCGATGAACGCTTTGATAAATATAATGTTTTCAACACCCATCTAGCTTATATTAACCATCTAGACTTCAAAACGAACAGTGGTTTTGCAAAAATGAAAACTACCTAAAAGTGTCTAAAATCGACTGGAAATCACTAAATAAGCATTTTGAAGTTTTGTTGTTTTTTCATGGTTATTTGCCAAATGTTGTGAGTTAGTGTATTCTGAAAACGGTTGTGACTTCGATGAACGCTTTGATAAATATAATGTTTTCAATACCCATCTAGCTTATATTAACCATCTAGACTTCAAAACGAACAGTGGTTTTGCAAAAATGAAAACTACCTAAAAGTGTCTAAAATCGACTGGAAATCACTAAATAAGCATTTTCAAGTTTTGTTGTTTTTTCATGGTTATTTGCAAAATCTTGTGAGTTTGTGTTTTCTGAAAACGGTTGTGACTTCGATGAAGGCTTTGATAAATATTATGTTTTCAACACCCATCTAGTTTATATTAACCATCTAGACTTCAAAACGAACAGTGGTTTTGCAAAAATGAAAACTACCTAAAAGTGTCTAAAATCGACTGGAAATCACGAAATAAGCATTTTCAAGTTTTGTTGTTTTATTATGGTTATTTGCAAAATCTTGTGAGTTTGTGTATTCTGAAAACGGTTGTGACTTCGATGAACGCTTTGATAAATATTATGTTTTCAATACCCATCTAGCTTATATTAACCATCTAGACTTCAAAACGAACAGTGGTTTTGCAAAAATGAAAACTACCTAAAAGTGTCTAAAATCGACTGGAAATCACTAAATAAGCATTTTCAAGTTTTGTTGTTTTTTCATGGTTATTTGCAAAATCTTGTGAGTTTGTGTTTTCTGAAAACGGTTGTGACTTCGATGAACGCTTTGATAAATATAATGTTTTCAACACCCATCTAGCTTATATTAACCATCTAGACTTCAAAACGAACAGTGGTTTTGCAAAAATGAAAACTACCTAAAAGTGTCTAAAATCGACTGGAAATCGCTAAATAAGCATTTTCAAGTTTTGTTGTTTTTTCATGGTTATTTGCAAGATCTTGTGAGTTTGTGTTTTCTGAAAACGGTTGTGACTTCGATGAACGCTTTGATAAATATAATGTTTTCAATACCCATCTAGCTTATATTAACCATCTAGACTTCAAAACGAACAGTGGTTTTGCAAAAATGAAAACTACCTAAAAGTGTCTAAAATCGACTGGAAATCACTAAATAAGCATTTTCAAGTTTTGTTGTTTTTTCATGGTTATTTGCAAAATCTTGTGAGTTTGTGTTTTCTGAAAACGGTTGTGACTTCGATGAACGCTTTGATAAATATTATGTTTTCAATACCCATCTAGCTTATATTAACCATCTAGACTTCAAAACGAACAGTGGTTTTGCAAAAATGAAAACTACCTAAAAGTGTCTAAAATCGACTGGAAATCACTAAATAAGCATTTTCAAGTTTTGTTGTTTTTTCATGGTTATTTGCAAAATCTTGTGAGTTTGTGTATTCTGAAAACGGTTGTGACTTCGATGAACGCTTTGATAAATATAATGTTTTCAATACCCATCTAGCTTATATTAACCATCTAGACTTCAAAACGAACAGTGGTTTTGCAAAAATGAAAACTACCTAAAAGTGTCTAAAATCGACTGGAAATCACTAAATAAGCATTTTCAAGTTTTGTTGTTTTTTCATGGTTATTTGCAAGATCTTGTGAGTTTGTGTTTTCTGAAAACGGTTGTGACTTCGATGAACGCTTTGATAAATATAATGTTTTCAATACCCATCTTGCTTATATTAACCATCTAGACTTCAAAACGAACAGTGGTTTTGCAAAAATGAAAACTACCTAAAAGTGTCTAAAATCGACTGGAAATCACTAAATAAGCATTTTCAAGTTTTGTTGTTTTTTCATTGTTATTTGCCAAATGTTGTGAGTTAGTGTATTCTGAAAACGGTTGTGACTTCGATGAACGCTTTGATAAATATAATGTTTTCAATACCCATCTAGCTTATATTAACCATCTAGACTTCAAAACGAACAGTGGTTTTGCAAAAATGAAAACTACCTAAAAGTGTCTAAAATCGACTGGAAATCACTAAATAAGCATTTTCAAGTTTTGTTGTTTTTTCATGGTTATTTGCAAAATCTTGTGAGTTTGTGTATTCTGAAAACGGTTGTGACTTCGATGAACGCTTTGATAAATATAATGTTTTCAACACCCATCTAGCTTATATTAACCATCTAGACTTCAAAACGAACAGTGGTTTTGCAAAAATGAAAACTACCTAAAAGTGTCTAAAATCGACTGGAAATCACTAAATAAGCATTTTGAAGTTTTGTTGTTTTTTCATGGTTATTTGCCAAATGTTGTGAGTTAGTGTATTCTGAAAACGGTTGTGACTTCGATGAACGCTTTGATAAATATAATGTTTTCAATACCCATCTAGCTTATATTAACCATCTAGACTTCAAAACGAACAGTGGTTTTGCAAAAATGAAAACTACCTAAAAGTGTCTAAAATCGACTGGAAATCACTAAATAAGCATTTTCAAGTTTTGTTGTTTTTTCATGGTTATTTGCAAAATCTTGTGAGTTTGTGTTTTCTGAAAACGGTTGTGACTTCGATGAAGGCTTTGATAAATATTATGTTTTCAACACCCATCTAGTTTATATTAACCATCTAGACTTCAAAACGAACAGTGGTTTTGCAAAAATGAAAACTACCTAAAAGTGTCTAAAATCGACTGGAAATCACTAAATAAGCATTTTGAAGTTTTGTTGTTTTTTCATGGTTATTTGCCAAATGTTGTGAGTTAGTGTATTCTGAAAACGGTTGTGACTTCGATGAACGCTTTGATAAATATAATGTTTTCAATACCCATCTAGCTTATATTAACCATCTAGACTTCAAAACGAACAGTGGTTTTGCAAAAATGAAAACTACCTAAAAGTGTCTAAAATCGACTGGAAATCACTAAATAAGCATTTTCAAGTTTTGTTGTTTTTTCATGGTTATTTGCAAAATCTTGTGAGTTTGTGTTTTCTGAAAACGGTTGTGACTTCGATGAAGGCTTTGATAAATATTATGTTTTCAACACCCATCTAGTTTATATTAACCATCTAGACTTCAAAACGAACAGTGGTTTTGCAAAAATGAAAACTACCTAAAAGTGTCTAAAATCGACTGGAAATCACGAAATAAGCATTTTCAAGTTTTGTTGTTTTATTATGGTTATTTGCAAAATCTTGTGAGTTTGTGTATTCTGAAAACGGTTGTGACTTCGATGAACGCTTTGATAAATATTATGTTTTCAATACCCATCTAGCTTATATTAACCATCTAGACTTCAAAACGAACAGTGGTTTTGCAAAAATGAAAACTACCTAAAAGTGTCTAAAATCGACTGGAAATCACTAAATAAGCATTTTCAAGTTTTGTTGTTTTTTCATGGTTATTTGCAAAATCTTGTGAGTTTGTGTATTCTGAAAACGGTTGTGACTTCGATGAACGCTTTGATAAATATAATGTTTTCAATACCCATCTAGCTTATATTAACCATCTAGACTTCAAAACGAACAGTGGTTTTGCAAAAATGAAAACTACCTAAAAGTGTCTAAAATCGACTGGAAATCACTAAATAAGCATTTTCAAGTTTTGTTGTTTTTTCATGGTTATTTGCAAGATCTTGTGAGTTTGTGTTTTCTGAAAACGGTTGTGACTTCGATGAACGCTTTGATAAATATAATGTTTTCAATACCCATCTTGCTTATATTAACCATCTAGACTTCAAAACGAACAGTGGTTTTGCAAAAATGAAAACTACCTAAAAGTGTCTAAAATCGACTGGAAATCACTAAATAAGCATTTTCAAGTTTTGTTGTTTTTTCATTGTTATTTGCCAAATGTTGTGAGTTAGTGTATTCTGAAAACGGTTGTGACTTCGATGAACGCTTTGATAAATATAATGTTTTCAATACCCATCTAGCTTATATTAACCATCTAGACTTCAAAACGAACAGTGGTTTTGCAAAAATGAAAACTACCTAAAAGTGTCTAAAATCGACTGGAAATCACTAAATAAGCATTTTCAAGTTTTGTTGTTTTTTCATGGTTATTTGCAAAATCTTGTGAGTTTGTGTTTTCTGAAAACGGTTGTGACTTCGATGAACGCTTTGATAAATATAATGTTTTCAACACCCATCTAGCTTATATTAACCATCTAGACTTCAAAACGAACAGTGGTTTTGCAAAAATGAAAACTACCTAAAAGTGTCTAAAATCGACTGGAAATCACTAAATAAGCATTTTGAAGTTTTGTTGTTTTTTCATGGTTATTTGCCAAATGTTGTGAGTTAGTGTATTCTGAAAACGGTTGTGACTTCGATGAACGCTTTGATAAATATAATGTTTTCAATACCCATCTAGCTTATATTAACCATCTAGACTTCAAAACGAACAGTGGTTTTGCAAAAATGAAAACTACCTAAAAGTGTCTAAAATCGACTGGAAATCACTAAATAAGCATTTTCAAGTTTTGTTGTTTTTTCATGGTTATTTGCAAAATCTTGTGAGTTTGTGTTTTCTGAAAACGGTTGTGACTTCGATGAAGGCTTTGATAAATATTATGTTTTCAACACCCATCTAGTTTATATTAACCATCTAGACTTCAAAACGAACAGTGGTTTTGCAAAAATGAAAACTACCTAAAAGTGTCTAAAATCGACTGGAAATCACGAAATAAGCATTTTCAAGTTTTGTTGTTTTATTATGGTTATTTGCAAAATCTTGTGAGTTTGTGTATTCTGAAAACGGTTGTGACTTCGATGAACGCTTTGATAAATATTATGTTTTCAATACCCATCTAGCTTATATTAACCATCTAGACTTCAAAACGAACAGTGGTTTTGCAAAAATGAAAACTACCTAAAAGTGTCTAAAATCGACTGGAAATCACTAAATAAGCATTTTCAAGTTTTGTTGTTTTTTCATGGTTATTTGCAAAATCTTGTGAGTTTGTGTTTTCTGAAAACGGTTGTGACTTCGATGAACGCTTTGATAAATATAATGTTTTCAACACCCATCTAGCTTATATTAACCATCTAGACTTCAAAACGAACAGTGGTTTTGCAAAAATGAAAACTACCTAAAAGTGTCTAAAATCGACTGGAAATCGCTAAATAAGCATTTTCAAGTTTTGTTGTTTTTTCATGGTTATTTGCAAGATCTTGTGAGTTTGTGTTTTCTGAAAACGGTTGTGACTTCGATGAACGCTTTGATAAATATAATGTTTTCAATACCCATCTAGCTTATATTAACCATCTAGACTTCAAAACGAACAGTGGTTTTGCAAAAATGAAAACTACCTAAAAGTGTCTAAAATCGACTGGAAATCACTAAATAAGCATTTTCAAGTTTTGTTGTTTTTTCATGGTTATTTGCAAAATCTTGTGAGTTTGTGTTTTCTGAAAACGGTTGTGACTTCGATGAACGCTTTGATAAATATTATGTTTTCAATACCCATCTAGCTTATATTAACCATCTAGACTTCAAAACGAACAGTGGTTTTGCAAAAATGAAAACTACCTAAAAGTGTCTAAAATCGACTGGAAATCACTAAATAAGCATTTTCAAGTTTTGTTGTTTTTTCATGGTTATTTGCAAAATCTTGTGAGTTTGTGTATTCTGAAAACGGTTGTGACTTCGATGAACGCTTTGATAAATATAATGTTTTCAATACCCATCTAGCTTATATTAACCATCTAGACTTCAAAACGAACAGTGGTTTTGCAAAAATGAAAACTACCTAAAAGTGTCTAAAATCGACTGGAAATCACTAAATAAGCATTTTCAAGTTTTGTTGTTTTTTCATGGTTATTTGCAAGATCTTGTGAGTTTGTGTTTTCTGAAAATGGTTGTGACTTCGATGAACGCTTTGATAAATATAATGTTTTCAATACCCATCTTGCTTATATTAACCATCTAGACTTCAAAACGAACAGTGGTTTTGCAAAAATGAAAACTACCTAAAAGTGTCTAAAATCGACTGGAAATCACTAAATAAGCATTTTCAAGTTTTGTTGTTTTTTCATTGTTATTTGCCAAATGTTGTGAGTTAGTGTATTCTGAAAACGGTTGTGACTTCGATGAACGCTTTGATAAATATAATGTTTTCAATACCCATCTAGCTTATATTAACCATCTAGACTTCAAAACGAACAGTGGTTTTGCAAAAATGAAAACTACCTAAAAGTGTCTAAAATCGACTGGAAATCACAAAATAATCATTTTCAAGTTTTGTTGTTTTTTCATGGTTATTTGCAAAATCTTGTGAGTTTGTGTATTCTGAAAACGGTTGTGACTTCGATGAACGCTTTGATAAATATAATGTTTTCAACACCCATCTAGCTTATATTAACCATCTAGACTTCAAAACGAACAGTGGTTTTGCAAAAATGAAAACTACCTAAAAGTGTCTAAAATCGACTGGAAATCACTAAATAAGCATTTTGAAGTTTTGTTGTTTTTTCATGGTTATTTGCCAAATGTTGTGAGTTAGTGTATTCTGAAAACGGTTGTGACTTCGATGAACGCTTTGATAAATATAATGTTTTCAATACCCATCTAGCTTATATTAACCATCTAGACTTCAAAACGAACAGTGGTTTTGCAAAAATGAAAACTACCTAAAAGTGTCTAAAATCGACTGGAAATCACTAAATAAGCATTTTCAAGTTTTGTTGTTTTTTCATGGTTATTTGCAAAATCTTGTGAGTTTGTGTTTTCTGAAAACGGTTGTGACTTCGATGAAGGCTTTGATAAATATTATGTTTTCAACACCCATCTAGTTTATATTAACCATCTAGACTTCAAAACGAACAGTGGTTTTGCAAAAATGAAAACTACCTAAAAGTGTCTAAAATCGACTGGAAATCACGAAATAAGCATTTTCAAGTTTTGTTGTTTTATTATGGTTATTTGCAAAATCTTGTGAGTTTGTGTATTCTGAAAACGGTTGTGACTTCGATGAACGCTTTGATAAATATTATGTTTTCAATACCCATCTAGCTTATATTAACCATCTAGACTTCAAAACGAACAGTGGTTTTGCAAAAATGAAAACTACCTAAAAGTGTCTAAAATCGACTGGAAATCACTAAATAAGCATTTTCAAGTTTTGTTGTTTTTTCATGGTTATTTGCAAAATCTTGTGAGTTTGTGTTTTCTGAAAACGGTTGTGACTTCGATGAACGCTTTGATAAATATAATGTTTTCAACACCCATCTAGCTTATATTAACCATCTAGACTTCAAAACGAACAGTGGTTTTGCAAAAATGAAAACTACCTAAAAGTGTCTAAAATCGACTGGAAATCACGAAATAAGCATTTTCAAGTTTTGTTGTTTTTTCATGGTTATTTGCAAAATTTTGTGAGTTTGTGTTTTCTGAAAACGGTTGTGACTTCGATGAACGCTTTGATAAATATAATGTTTTCAACACCCATCTAGCTTATATTAACCATCTAAACTTCAAAACGAACAGTGGTTTTGCAAAATGAAAACTACCTAAAAGTGTCTAAAATCGACTGGAAATCGCTAAATAAGCATTTTCAAGTTTTGTTGTTTTTTCATGGTTATTTGCAAGATCTTGTGAGTTTGTGTTTTCTGAAAACGGTTGTGACTTCGATGAACGCTTTGATAAATATAATGTTTTCAATACCCATCTAGCTTATATTAACCATCTAGACTTCAAAACGAACAGTGGTTTTGCAAAAATGAAAACTACCTAAAAGTGTCTAAAATCGACTGGAAATCACTAAATAAGCATTTTGAAGTTTTGTTGTTTTTTCATGGTTATTTGCAAAATCTTGTGAGTTTGTGTTTTCTGAAAACGGTTGTGACTTCGATGAAGGCTTTGATAAATATTATGTTTTCAACACCCATCTAGTTTATATTAACCATCTAGACTTCAAAACGAACAGTGGTTTTGCAAAAATGAAAACTACCTAAAAGTGTCTAAAATCGACTGGAAATCACTAAATAAGCATTTTCAAGTTTTGTTGTTTTTTCATGGTTATTTGCAAGATCTTGTGAGTTTGTGTTTTCTGAAAACGGTTGTGACTTCGATGAACGCTTTGATAAATATAATGTTTTCAATACCCATCTTGCTTATATTAACCATCTAGACTTCAAAACGAACAGTGGTTTTGCAAAAATGAAAACTACCTAAAAGTGTCTAAAATCGACTGGAAATCACTAAATAAGCATTTTCAAGTTTTGTTGTTTTTTCATGGTTATTTGCAAAATCTTGTGAGTTTGTGTTTTCTGAAAACGGTTGTGACTTCGATGAACGCTTTGATAAATATGTTTTCAACACCCATCTAGCTTATATTAACCATCTAGACTTCAAAACGAACAGTGGTTTTGCAAAAATGAAAACTACCTATAAGTGTCTAAAATCGACTGGAAATCACGAAATAAGCATTTTCAAGTTTTGTTGTTTTTTCATGGTTATTTGCAAAATTTTGTGAGTTTGTGTTTTCTGAAAACGGTTGTGACTTCGATGAACGCTTTGATAAATATAATGTTTTCAACACCCATCTAGCTTATATTAACCATCTAGACTTCAAAACGAACAGTGGTTTTGCAAAAATGAAAACTACCTAAAAGTGTCTAAAATCGACTGGAAATCACGAAATAAGCATTTTCAAGTTTTGTTGTTTTTTCATGGTTATTTGCAAAATTTTGTGAGTTAGTGTATTCTGAAAACGGTTGTGACTTCGATGAACGGTTTGATAAATATAATGTTTTCAACACCCATCTAGCTTATATTAACCATCTAGACTTCAAAACGAACAGTGGTTTTGCAAAAATGAAAACTACCTAAAAGTGTCTAAAATCGACTGGAAATCACGAAATAAGCATTTTCAAGTTTCGTTGTTTTTTCATGGTTATTTGCAAAATTTTGTGAGTTTGTGTTTTCTGAAAACGGTTGTGACTTCGATGAACGCTTTGATAAATATAATGTTTTCAACACCCATCTAGCTTATATTAACCATCTAGACTTCAAAACGAACAGTGGTTTTGCAAAAATGAAAACTACCTAAAAGTGTCTAAAATCGACTGGAAATCACTAAATAAGCATTTTCAAGTTTTGTTGTTTTTTCATGGTTATTTGCAAGATCTTGTGAGTTTGTGTTTTCTGAAAACGGTTGTGACTTCGATGAACGCTTTGATAAATATAATGTTTTCAATACCCATCTTGCTTATATTAACCATATAGACTTCAAAACGAACAGTGGTTTTGCAAAAATGAAAACTACCTAAAAGTGTCTAAAATCGACTGGAAATCACTAAATAAGCATTTTCAAGTTTTGTTGTTTTTTCATGGTTATTTGCAAAATCTTGTGAGTTTGTGTTTTCTGAAAACGGTTGTGACTTCGATGAACGCTTTGATAAATATGTTTTCAACACCCATCTAGCTTATATTAACCATCTAGACTTCAAAACGAACAGTGGTTTTGCAAAAATGAAAACTACCTATAAGTGTCTAAAATCGACTGGAAATCACGAAATAAGCATTTTCAAGTTTTGTTGTTTTTTCATGGTTATTTGCAAAATTTTGTGAGTTTGTGTTTTCTGAAAACGGTTGTGACTTCGATGAACGCTTTGATAAATATAATGTTTTCAACACCCATCTAGCTTATATTAACCATCTAGACTTCAAAACGAACAGTGGTTTTGCAAAAATGAAAACTACCTAAAAGTGTCTAAAATCGACTGGAAATCACGAAATAAGCATTTTCAAGTTTTGTTGTTTTTTCATGGTTATTTGCAAAATTTTGTGAGTTAGTGTATTCTGAAAACGGTTGTGACTTCGATGAACGGTTTGATAAATATAATGTTTTCAACACCCATCTAGCTTATATTAACCATCTAGACTTCAAAACGAACAGTGGTTTTGCAAAAATGAAAACTACCTAAAAGTGTCTAAAATCGACTGGAAATCACGAAATAAGCATTTTCAAGTTTCGTTGTTTTTTCATGGTTATTTGCAAAATTTTGTGAGTTTGTGTTTTCTGAAAACGGTTGTGACTTCGATGAACGCTTTGATAAATATAATGTTTTCAACACCCATCTAGCTTATATTAACCTTCTAGACTTCAAAACGAACAGTGGTTTTGCAAAATGAAAACTACCTAAAAGTGTCTAAAATCGACTGGAAATCACGAAATAAGCATTTTCAAGTTTTGTTTTTTCATGGTTATTTGCAAGATCTTGTGAGTTTGTGTATTCTGAAAACGGTTGTGACTTCGATGAACGCTTTGATAAATATAATGTTTTCAATACCCATCTAGCTTATATTAACCATCTAGACTTCAAAACGAACAGTGGTTTTGCAAAAATGAAAACTACCTAAAATGTCTAAAATCGACTGGAAATCACTAAATAAGCATTTTCAAGTTTTGTTGTTTTTTCATGGTTACTTGCAAAATTTTGTGAGTTAGTGTATTCTGAAAACGGTTGTGACTTCGATGAACGCTTTGATAAATATAATGTTTTCAACACCCATCTAGCTTATATTAACCATCTAGACTTCAAAACGAACAGTGGTTTTGCAAAAATGAAAACTACCTAAAAGTGTCTAAAATCGACTGGAAATCACGAAATAAGCATTTTCAAGTTTCGTTGTTTTTTCATGGTTATTTGCAAAATTTTGTGAGTTTGTGTTTTCTGAAAACGGTTGTGACTTCGATGAACGCTTTGATAAATATAATGTTTTCAACACCCATCTAGCTTATATTAACCATCTAGACTTCAAAACGAACAGTGGTTTTGCAAAATGAAAACTACCTAAAAGTGTCTAAAATCGACTGGAAATCACGAAATAAGCATTTTCAAGTTTTGTTTTTTCATGGTTATTTGCAAGATCTTGTGAGTTTGTGTATTCTGAAAACGGTTGTGACTTCGATGAACGCTTTGATAATTATAATGTTTTCAATACCCATCTAGCTTATATTAACCATCTAGACTTCAAAACGAACAGTGGTTTTGCAAAAATGAAAACTACCTAAAATGTCTAAAATCGACTGGAAATCACTAAATAAGCATTTTCAAGTTTTGTTGTTTTTTCATGGTTACTTGCAAAATTTTGTGAGTTAGTGTATTCTGAAAACGGTTGTGACTTCGATGAACGCTTTGATAAATATAATGTTTTCAACACCCATCTAGCTTATATTAACCATCTAGATTTCAAAACGAACAGTAGTTTTGCAAAAATGAAAACTACCTAAAAGTGTCTAAAATCGACTGGAAATCACTAAATAAGCATTTTCAAGTTTTGTTGTTTTTTCATGGTTACTTGCAAAATCTTGTGAGTTTGTGTATTCTGAAAACGGTTGTGACTTCGATGAACGCTTTGATAAATATAATGTTTTCAATACCCATCTAGCTTATATTAACCATCTAGACTTCAAAACGAACAGTGGTTTTGCAAAAATGAAAACTACCTAAAAGTGTCTAAAATCGACTGGAAATCACTAAATAAGCATTTTCAAGTTTTGTTGTTTTTTCATGGTTATTTGCAAAATCTTGTGAGTTTGTGTTTTCTGAAAACGGTTGTGACTTCGATGAACGCTTTGATAAATATAATGTTTTCAACACCCATCTAGCTTATATTAACCTTCTAGACTTCAAAACGAACAGTGGTTTTGCAAAAATGAAAACTACCTAAAAGTGTCTAAAATCGACTGGAAATCACGAAATAAGCATTTTCAAGTTTTGTTGTTTTTTCATGGTTATTTGCAAAATTTTGTGAGTTATTTTTTTCTGAAAACGGTTGTGACTTCGATGAACGCTTTGATAAATATAATGTTTTCAATACCCATCTAGCTTATATTAACCATCTAGACTTCAAAATGAACAGTGGTTTTGCAAAAATGAAAACTACCTAAAAGTGTCTAAAATCGACTGGAAATCACTAAATAAGCATTTTGAAGTTTTGTTGTTTTTTCATGGTTATTTGCCAAATGTTGTGAGTTAGTGTATTCTGAAAACGGTTGTGACTTCGATGAACGCTTTGATAAATATAATGTTTTCAATACCCATCTAGCTTATATTAACCATCTAGACTTCAAAACGAACAGTGGTTTTGCAAAATGAAAACTACCTAAAAGTGTCTAAAATCGACTGGAAATCACGAAATAAGCATTTTCAAGTTTTGTTTTTTCATGGTTATTTGCAAGATCTTGTGAGTTTGTGTATTCTGAAAACGGTTGTGACTTCGATGAACGCTTTGATAAATATAATGTTTTCAACACCCATCTAGCTTATATTAACCATCTAGACTTCAAAACGAACAGTGGTTTTGCAAAAATGAAAACTACCTAAAAGTGTCTAAAATCGACTGGAAATCACGAAATAAGCATTTTCAAGTTTTGTTGTTTTTTCATGGTTATTTGCAAAATTTTGTGAGTTATTTTTTTCTGAAAACGGTTGTGACTTCGATGAACGCTTTGATAAATATAATGTTTTCAATACCCATCTAGCTTATATTAACCATCTAGACTTCAAAATGAACAATGGTTTTGCAAAAATGAAAACTACCTAAAAGTGTCTAAAATCGACTGGAAATCACTAAATAAGCATTTTCAAGTTTTGTTGTTTTTTCATGGTTACTTGCAAAATCTTGTGAGTTTGTGTATTCTGAAAACGGTTGTGACTTCGATGAACGCTTTGATAAATATAATGTTTTCAATACCCATCTAGCTTATATTAACCATCTAGACTTCAAAACGAACAGTGGTTTTGCAAAAATGAAAACTACCTAAAAGTGTCTAAAATCGACTGGAAATCACTAAATAAGCATTTTCAAGTTTTGTTGTTTTTTCATGGTTATTTGCAAAATCTTGTGAGTTTGTGTTTTCTGAAAACGGTTGTGACTTCGATGAACGCTTTGATAAATATAATGTTTTCAACACCCATCTAGCTTATATTAACCATCTAGACTTCAAAACGAACAGTGGTTTTGCAAAAATGAAAACTACCTAAAAGTGTCTAAAATCGACTGGAAATCACGAAATAAGCATTTTCAAGTTTTGTTGTTTTTTCATGGTTATTTGCAAAATTTTGTGAGTTATTTTTTTCTGAAAACGGTTGTGACTTCGATGAACGCTTTGATAAATATAATGTTTTCAATACCCATCTAGCTTATATTAACCATCTAGACTTCAAAATGAACAGTGGTTTTGCAAAAATGAAAACTACCTAAAAGTGTCTAAAATCGACTGGAAATCACTAAATAAGCATTTTGAAGTTTTGTTGTTTTTTCATGGTTATTTGCCAAATGTTGTGAGTTAGTGTATTCTGAAAACGGTTGTGACTTCGATGAACGCTTTGATAAATATAATGTTTTCAATACCCATCTAGCTTATATTAACCATCTAGACTTCAAAACGAACAGTGGTTTTGCAAAATGAAAACTACCTAAAAGTGTCTAAAATCGACTGGAAATCACGAAATAAGCATTTTCAAGTTTTGTTTTTTCATGGTTATTTGCAAGATCTTGTGAGTTTGTGTATTCTGAAAACGGTTGTGACTTCGATGAACGCTTTGATAAATATAATGTTTTCAACACCCATCTAGCTTATATTAACCATCTAGACTTCAAAACGAACAGTGGTTTTGCAAAAATGAAAACTACCTAAAAGTGTCTAAAATCGACTGGAAATCACGAAATAAGCATTTTCAAGTTTTGTTGTTTTTTCATGGTTATTTGCAAAATTTTGTGAGTTATTTTTTTCTGAAAACGGTTGTGACTTCGATGAACGCTTTGATAAATATAATGTTTTCAATACCCATCTAGCTTATATTAACCATCTAGACTTCAAAATGAACAATGGTTTTGCAAAAATGAAAACTACCTAAAAGTGTCTAAAATCGACTGGAAATCACTAAATAAGCATTTTGAAGTTTTGTTGTTTTTTCATGGTTATTTGCCAAATGTTGTGAGTTAGTGTATTCTGAAAACGGTTGTGACTTCGATGAACGCTTTGATAAATATAATGTTTTCAATACCCATCTAGCTTATATTAACCATCTAGACTTCAAAACGAACAGTGGTTTTGCAAAATGAAAACTACCTAAAAGTGTCTAAAATCGACTGGAAATCACGAAATAAGCATTTTCAAGTTTTGTTTTTTCATGGTTATTTGCAAGATCTTGTGAGTTTGTGTATTCTGAAAACGGTTGTGACTTCGATGAACGCTTTGATAAATATAATGTTTCCAATACCCATCTAGCTTATATTAACCATCTAGACTTCAAAACGAACAGTGGTTTTGCAAAAATGAAAACTACCTAAAATGTCTAAAATCGACTGGAAATCACTAAATAAGCATTTTCAAGTTTTGTTGTTTTTTCATGGTTACTTGCAAAATTTTGTGAGTTAGTGTATTCTGAAAACGGTTGTGACTTCGATGAACGCTTTGATAAATATAATGTTTTCAACACCCATCTAGCTTATATTAACCATCTAGATTTCAAAACGAACAGTAGTTTTGCAAAAATGAAAACTACCTAAAAGTGTCTAAAATCGACTGGAAATCACTAAATAAGCATTTTCAAGTTTTGTTGTTTTTTCATGGTTACTTGCAAAATCTTGTGAGTTTGTGTATTCTGAAAACGGTTGTGACTTCGATGAACGCTTTGATAAATATAATGTTTTCAATACCCATCTAGCTTATATTAACCATCTAGACTTCAAAACGAACAGTGGTTTTGCAAAAATGAAAACTACCTAAAAGTGTCTAAAATCGACTGGAAATCACTAAATAAGCATTTTCAAGTTTTGTTGTTTTTTCATGGTTATTTGCAAAATCTTGTGAGTTTGTGTTTTCTGAAAACGGTTGTGACTTCGATGAACGCTTTGATAAATATAATGTTTTCAACACCCATCTAGCTTATATTAACCATCTAGACTTCAAAACGAACAGTGGTTTTGCAAAAATGAAAACTACCTAAAAGTGTCTAAAATCGACTGGAAATCACGAAATAAGCATTTTCAAGTTTTGTTGTTTTTACATGGTTATTTGCAAAATCTTGTGAGTTTGTGTTTTCTGAAAACGGTTGTGACTTCGATGAACGCTTTGATAAATATAATGTTTTCAACACCCATCTAGCTTATATTAACCATCTAGACTTCAAAACGAACAGTGGTTTTGCAAAAATGAAAACTACCTAAAAGTGTCTAAAATCGACTCGAAATCACGAAATAAGCATTTTCAAGTTTTGTTGTCTTTTCATGGCTATTTGCAAAATTTTGTGAGTTAGTGTATTCTGAAAACGGTTGTGACTTCGATGAACGCTTTGATAAATATAATGTTTTCAATACCCATCTAGCTTATATTAACCATCTAGACTTCAAAACGAACAGTGGTTTTGCAAAAATGAAAACTACCTAAAAGTGTCTAAAATCGACTGGAAATCACGAAATAAGCATTTTGAAGTTTTGTTGTTTTTTCATGGTTATTTGCCAAATGTTGTGAGTTAGTGTATTCTGAAAACGGTTGTGACTTCGATGAACGCTTTGATAAATATAATGTTTTCAACACCCATCTAGCTTATATTAACCATCTAGATTTCAAAACGAACAGTAGTTTTGCAAAAATGAAAACTACCTAAAAGTGTCTAAAATCGACTGGAAATCACTAAATAAGCATTTTCAAGTTTTGTTGTTTTTTCATGGTTACTTGCAAAATCTTGTGAGTTTGTGTATTCTGAAAACGGTTGTGACTTCGATGAACGCTTTGATAAATATAATGTTTTCAATACCCATCTAGCTTATATTAACCATCTAGACTTCAAAACGAACAGTGGTTTTGCAAAAATGAAAACTACCTAAAAGTGTCTAAAATCGACTGGAAATCACTAAATAAGCATTTTCAAGTTTTGTTGTTTTTTCATGGTTATTTGCAAAATCTTGTGAGTTTGTGTTTTCTGAAAACGGTTGTGACTTCGATGAACGCTTTGATAAATATAATGTTTTCAACACCCATCTAGCTTATATTAACCTTCTAGACTTCAAAACGAACAGTGGTTTTGCAAAAATGAAAACTACCTAAAAGTGTCTAAAATCGACTGGAAATCACGAAATAAGCATTTTCAAGTTTTGTTGTTTTTTCATGGTTATTTGCAAAATTTTGTGAGTTATTTTTTTCTGAAAACGGTTGTGACTTCGATGAACGCTTTGATAAATATAATGTTTTCAATACCCATCTAGCTTATATTAACCATCTAGACTTCAAAATGAACAGTGGTTTTGCAAAAATGAAAACTACCTAAAAGTGTCTAAAATCGACTGGAAATCACTAAATAAGCATTTTGAAGTTTTGTTGTTTTTTCATGGTTATTTGCCAAATGTTGTGAGTTAGTGTATTCTGAAAACGGTTGTGACTTCGATGAACGCTTTGATAAATATAATGTTTTCAATACCCATCTAGCTTATATTAACCATCTAGACTTCAAAACGAACAGTGGTTTTGCAAAATGAAAACTACCTAAAAGTGTCTAAAATCGACTGGAAATCACGAAATAAGCATTTTCAAGTTTTGTTTTTTCATGGTTATTTGCAAGATCTTGTGAGTTTGTGTATTCTGAAAACGGTTGTGACTTCGATGAACGCTTTGATAAATATAATGTTTTCAACACCCATCTAGCTTATATTAACCATCTAGACTTCAAAACGAACAGTGGTTTTGCAAAAATGAAAACTACCTAAAAGTGTCTAAAATCGACTGGAAATCACGAAATAAGCATTTTCAAGTTTTGTTGTTTTTTCATGGTTATTTGCAAAATTTTGTGAGTTATTTTTTTCTGAAAACGGTTGTGACTTCGATGAACGCTTTGATAAATATAATGTTTTCAATACCCATCTAGCTTATATTAACCATCTAGACTTCAAAACGAACAGTGGTTTTGCAAAAATGAAAACTACCTAAAAGTGTCTAAAATCGACTGGAAATCACTAAATAAGCATTTTCAAGTTTTGTTGTTTTTTCATGGTTATTTGCAAAATCTTGTGAGTTTGTGTTTTCTGAAAACGGTTGTGACTTCGATGAACGCTTTGATAAATATAATGTTTTCAACACCCATCTAGCTTATATTAACCATCTAGACTTCAAAACGAACAGTGGTTTTGCAAAAATGAAAACTACCTAAAAGTGTCTAAAATCGACTGGAAATCACGAAATAAGCATTTTCAAGTTTTGTTGTTTTTTCATGGTTATTTGCAAAATTTTGTGAGTTATTTTTTTCTGAAAACGGTTGTGACTTCGATGAACGCTTTGATAAATATAATGTTTTCAATACCCATCTAGCTTATATTAACCATCTAGACTTCAAAATGAACAGTGGTTTTGCAAAAATGAAAACTACCTAAAAGTGTCTAAAATCGACTGGAAATCACTAAATAAGCATTTTGAAGTTTTGTTGTTTTTTCATGGTTATTTGCCAAATGTTGTGAGTTAGTGTATTCTGAAAACGGTTGTGACTTCGATGAACGCTTTGATAAATATAATGTTTTCAACACCCATCTAGCTTATATTAACCATCTAGACTTCAAAACGAACAGTGGTTTTGCAAAAATGAAAACTACCTAAAAGTGTCTAAAATCGACTGGAAATCACGAAATAAGCATTTTCAAGTTTTGTTGTTTTTTCATGGTTATTTGCCAAATTTTGTGAAAACGGTTGTGACTTCGATGAACGCTTTGATAAATATAATGTTTTCAATGCCCATCTAGCTTATATTAACCATCTAGACTTCAAAACGAACAGTAGTTTTGCAAAAATGAAAACTACCTAAAAGTGTCTAAAATCGACTGGAAATCACGAAATAAGCATTTTCAAGTTTTGTTGTTATTTCATGGTTATTTGCCAAATTTTGTGAGTTTGTGTATTCTGAAAACGGTTGTGACTTCGATGAACGCTTTGATAAATATAATGTTTTCAATGCCCATCTAGCTTACATTAACCATCTAGACTTCAAAACGAACAGTAGTTTTTCAAAAGTGAAAACTACCTAAAAGTGTCTAAAATCGACTGGAAATCACGAAATAAGCATTTTCAAGTTTTGTTGTTTTTTCATGGTTATTTGCCAAACTTTGTGAGTCTGTGTATTCTGAAAACGGTTGTGACTTCGATGAACGCTTTGATAAATATAATGTTTTCAACACCCATCTAGCTTATATTAACCATCTAGACTTCAAAACGAACAGTGGTTTTGCAAAAATGAAAACTACCTAAAAGTGTCTAAAATCGACTGGAAATCACGAAATAAGCATTTTCAAGTTTTGTTGTTTTTTCATGGTTATTTGCCAAACTTTGTGAGTCTGTGTATTCTGAAAACGGTTGTGACTTCGATGAACGCTTTGATAAATATAATGTTTTCAATACCCATCTAGCTTATATTAACCATCTAGACTTCAAAACGAACAGTGGTTTTGCAAAATGAAAACTACCTAAAAGTGTCTAAAATCGACTGGAAATCACGAAATAAGCATTTTCAAGTTTTGTTTTTTCATGGTTATTTGCAAGATCTTGTGAGTTTGTGTATTCTGAAAACGGTTGTGACTTCGATGAACGCTTTGATAAATATAATGTTTCCAATACCCATCTAGCTTATATTAACCATCTAGACTTCAAAACGAACAGTGGTTTTGCAAAAATGAAAACTACCTAAAATGTCTAAAATCGACTGGAAATCACTAAATAAGCATTTTCAAGTTTTGTTGTTTTTTCATGGTTACTTGCAAAATTTTGTGAGTTAGTGTATTCTGAAAACGGTTGTGACTTCGATGAACGCTTTGATAAATATAATGTTTTCAACACCCATCTAGCTTATATTAACCATCTAGATTTCAAAACGAACAGTAGTTTTGCAAAAATGAAAACTACCTAAAAGTGTCTAAAATCGACTGGAAATCACTAAATAAGCATTTTCAAGTTTTGTTGTTTTTTCAAGGTTACTTGCAAAATCTTGTGAGTTTGTGTATTCTGAAAACGGTTGTGACTTCGATGAACGCTTTGATAAATATAATGTTTTCAATACCCATCTAGCTTATATTAACCATCTAGACTTCAAAACGAACAGTGGTTTTGCAAAAATGAAAACTACCTAAAAGTGTCTAAAATCGACTGGAAATCACTAAATAAGCATTTTCAAGTTTTGTTGTTTTTTCATGGTTATTTGCAAAATCTTGTGAGTTTGTGTTTTCTGAAAACGGTTGTGACTTCGATGAACGCTTTGATAAATATAATGTTTTCAACACCCATCTAGCTTATATTAACCATCTAGACTTCAAAACGAACAGTGGTTTTGCAAAAATGAAAACTACCTAAAAGTGTCTAAAATCGACTGGAAATCACGAAATAAGCATTTTCAAGTTTTGTTGTTTTTACATGGTTATTTGCAAAATCTTGTGAGTTTGTGTTTTCTGAAAACGGTTGTGACTTCGATGAACGCTTTGATAAATATAATGTTTTCAACACCCATCTAGCTTATATTAACCATCTAGACTTCAAAACGAACAGTGGTTTTGCAAAAATGAAAACTACCTAAAAGTGTCTAAAATCGACTCGAAATCACGAAATAAGCATTTTCAAGTTTTGTTGTCTTTTCATGGCTATTTGCAAAATTTTGTGAGTTAGTGTATTCTGAAAACGGTTGTGACTTCGATGAACGCTTTGATAAATATAATGTTTTCAATACCCATCTAGCTTATATTAACCATCTAGACTTCAAAACGAACAGTGGTTTTGCAAAAATGAAAACTACCTAAAAGTGTCTAAAATCGACTGGAAATCACGAAATAAGCATTTTGAAGTTTTGTTGTTTTTTCATGGTTATTTGCCAAATGTTGTGAGTTAGTGTATTCTGAAAACGGTTGTGACTTCGATGAACGCTTTGATAAATATAATGTTTTCAACACCCATCTAGCTTATATTAACCATCTAGACTTCAAAATGAACAGTGGTTTTGCAAAAATGAAAACTACCTAAAAGTGTCTAAAATCGACTGGAAATCACGAAATAAGCATTTTCAAGTTTTGTTGATTTTTCATGGTTATTTGCAAAATCTTGTGAGTTTGTGTTTTCTGAAAACGCTTGTGACTTCGATGAACGCTTTGATAAATATAATGTTTTCAACACCCATCTAGCTAATATTAACCATCTAGACTTCAAAACGAACAGTGGTTTTGCAAAAATGAAAACTACCTAAAAGTGTCTAAAATCGACTGGAAATCACGAAATAAGCATTTTCAAGTTTTGTTGTCATTTCATGGCTATTTGCAAAATTTTGTGAGTTAGTGTATTCTGAAAACGGTTGTGACTTCGATGAACGCTTTGATAAATATAATGTTTTCAATACCCATCTAGCTTATATTAACCATCTAGACTTCAAAACGAACAGTGGTTTTGCAAAAATGAAAACTACCTAAAAGTGTCTAAAATCGACTGGAAATCACGAAATAAGCATTTTCAAGTTTTGTTGTTTTTTCATGGTTATTTGCCAAATGTTGTGAGTTTGTGTTTTCTGAAAACGGTTGTGACTTCGATGAACGATTTGATAAATATAATGTTTTCAACACCCATCTAGCTTATATTAACCATCTAGACTTCAAAACGAACAGTGGTTTTGCAAAAATGAAAACTACCTAAAAGTGTCTAAAATCGACTGGAAATCACTAAATAAGCATTTTCAAGTTTTGTTGTTTTTTCATGGTTATTTGCAAAATCCTGTGAGTTTGTGTTTTCTGAAAACGGTTGTGACTTCGATGAACGCTTTGATAAATATAATGTTTTCAACACCCATCTAGCTTATATTAACCATCTAGACTTCAAAACGAACAGTGGTTTTGCAAAAATGAAAACTACCTAAAAGTGTCTAAAATCGACTGGAAATCACGAAATAAGCATTTTCAAGTTTTGTTGTTTTTTCATGGTTATTTGCAAAATCTTGTGAGTTTGGGTTTTCTGAAAACGGTTGTGACTTCGATGAACGCTTTGATAAATATAATGTTTTCAACACCCATCTAGCTTATATTAACCATCTAGACTTCAAAACGAACAGTGGTTTTGCAAAAATGAAAACTACCTAAAAGTGTCTAAAATCGACTGGAAATCACGAAATAAGCATTTTCAAGTTTTGTTGTCTTCTCATGGCTATTTGCAAAATTTTGTGAGTTAGTGTATTCTGAAAACGGTTGTGACTTCGATGAACGCTTTGATAAATATAATGTTTTTAATACCCATCTAGCTTATATTAACCATCTAGACTTCAAAACGAACAGTGGTTTTGCAAAAATGAAAACTACCTAAAAGTGTCTAAAATCGACTGGAAATCACGAAATAAGCATTTTCAAGTTTTGTTGTTTTTTCATGGTTATTTGCCAAATGTTGTGAGTTTGTGTTTTCTGAAAACGGTTGTGACTTCGATGAACGCTTTGATAAATATAATGTTTTCAATACCCATCTAGCTTATATTAACCATCTAGACTTCAAAACGAACAGTGGTTTTGCAAAAATGAAAACTACCTAAAAGTGTCTAAAATCGACTGGAAATCACTAAATAAGCATTTTCAAGTTTTGTTGTTTTTTCATGGTTATTTGCAAAATCTTGTGAGTTTGTGTTTTCTGAAAACGGTTGTGACTTCGATGAACGCTTTGATAAATATAATGTTTTCAACACCCATCTAGCTTATATTAACCATCTAGACTTCAAAACGAACAGTGGTTTTGCAAAAATGAAAACTACCTAAAAGTGTCTAAAATCGACTGGAAATCCCGAAATAAGCATTTTGAAGTTTTGTTGTTTTTTCATGGTTATTTGCAAGATCTTGTGAGTTAGTGTATTCTGAAAACGGTTGTGACTTCGATGAACGCTTTGATAAATATAATGTTTTCAATACCCATCTAGCTTATATTAACCATCTAGACTTCAAAACGAACAGTGGTTTTGCAAAAATGAAAACTACCTAAAAGTGTCTAAAATCGACTGGAAATCACTAAATAAGCATTTTCAAGTTTTGTTGTTTTTTCATGGTTATTTACAAAATCTTGTGAGTTTGTGTATTCTGAAAACGGTTGTGACTTCGATGAACGCTTTGATAAATATAATGTTTTCAATACGCATCTAGCTTATATTAACCATCTAGACTTCAAAACGAACAGTGGTTTTGCAAAAATGAAAACTACCTAAAAGTGTCTAAAATCGACTGGAAATCACTAAATAAGCATTTTCAAGTTTTGTTGTTTTTTCATGGTTATTTGCAAAATCTTGTGAGTTTGTGTTTTCTGAAAACGGTTGTGACTTCGATGAACGCTTTGATAAATATAATGTTTTCAACACCCATCTAGCTTATATTAACCATCTAGACTTCAAAACGAACAGTGGTTTTGCAAAAATGAAAACTACCTAAAATGTCTAAAATCGACTGGAAATCACTAAATAAGCATTTTCAAGTTTTGTTGTTTTTTCATGGTTACTTGCAAAATTTTGTGAGTTAGTGTATTCTGAAAACGGTTGTGACTTCGATGAACGCTTTGATAAATATAATGTTTTCAACACCCATCTAGCTTATATTAACCATCTAGATTTCAAAACGAACAGTAGTTTTGCAAAAATGAAAACTACCTAAAAGTGTCTAAAATCGACTGGAAATCACTAAATAAGCATTTTCAAGTTTTGTTGTTTTTTCATGGTTACTTGCAAAATCTTGTGAGTTTGTGTATTCTGAAAACGGTTGTGACTTCGATGAACGCTTTGATAAATATAATGTTTTCAATACCCATCTAGCTTATATTAACCATCTAGACTTCAAAACGAACAGTGGTTTTGCAAAAATGAAAACTACCTAAAAGTGTCTAAAATCGACTGGAAATCACTAAATAAGCATTTTCAAGTTTTGTTGTTTTTTCATGGTTATTTGCAAAATCTTGTGAGTTTGTGTTTTCTGAAAACGGTTGTGACTTCGATGAACGCTTTGATAAATATAATGTTTTCAACACCCATCTAGCTTATATTAACCATCTAGACTTCAAAACGAACAGTGGTTTTGCAAAAATGAAAACTACCTAAAAGTGTCTAAAATCGACTGGAAATCACGAAATAAGCATTTTCAAGTTTTGTTGTTTTTACATGGTTATTTGCAAAATCTTGTGAGTTTGTGTTTTCTGAAAACGGTTGTGACTTCGATGAACGCTTTGATAAATATAATGTTTTCAACACCCATCTAGCTTATATTAACCATCTAGACTTCAAAACGAACAGTGGTTTTGCAAAAATGAAAACTACCTAAAAGTGTCTAAAATCGACTCGAAATCACGAAATAAGCATTTTCAAGTTTTGTTGTCTTTTCATGGCTATTTGCAAAATTTTGTGAGTTAGTGTATTCTGAAAACGGTTGTGACTTCGATGAACGCTTTGATAAATATAATGTTTTCAATACCCATCTAGCTTATATTAACCATCTAGACTTCAAAACGAACAGTGGTTTTGCAAAAATGAAAACTACCTAAAAGTGTCTAAAATCGACTGGAAATCACGAAATAAGCATTTTGAAGTTTTGTTGTTTTTTCATGGTTATTTGCCAAATGTTGTGAGTTAGTGTATTCTGAAAACGGTTGTGACTTCGATGAACGCTTTGATAAATATAATGTTTTCAACACCCATCTAGCTTATATTAACCATCTAGACTTCAAAATGAACAGTGGTTTTGCAAAAATGAAAACTACCTAAAAGTGTCTAAAATCGACTGGAAATCACGAAATAAGCATTTTCAAGTTTTGTTGATTTTTCATGGTTATTTGCAAAATCTTGTGAGTTTGTGTTTTCTGAAAACGCTTGTGACTTCGATGAACGCTTTGATAAATATAATGTTTTCAACACCCATCTAGCTAATATTAACCATCTAGACTTCAAAACGAACAGTGGTTTTGCAAAAATGAAAACTACCTAAAAGTGTCTAAAATCGACTGGAAATCACGAAATAAGCATTTTCAAGTTTTGTTGTCATTTCATGGCTATTTGCAAAATTTTGTGAGTTAGTGTATTCTGAAAACGGTTGTGACTTCGATGAACGCTTTGATAAATATAATGTTTTCAATACCCATCTAGCTTATATTAACCATCTAGACTTCAAAACGAACAGTGGTTTTGCAAAAATGAAAACTACCTAAAAGTGTCTAAAATCGACTGGAAATCACGAAATAAGCATTTTCAAGTTTTGTTGTTTTTTCATGGTTATTTGCCAAATGTTGTGAGTTTGTGTTTTCTGAAAACGGTTGTGACTTCGATGAACGATTTGATAAATATAATGTTTTCAACACCCATCTAGCTTATATTAACCATCTAGACTTCAAAACGAACAGTGGTTTTGCAAAAATGAAAACTACCTAAAAGTGTCTAAAATCGACTGGAAATCACTAAATAAGCATTTTCAAGTTTTGTTGTTTTTTCATGGTTATTTGCAAAATCCTGTGAGTTTGTGTTTTCTGAAAACGGTTGTGACTTCGATGAACGCTTTGATAAATATAATGTTTTCAACACCCATCTAGCTTATATTAACCATCTAGACTTCAAAACGAACAGTGGTTTTGCAAAAATGAAAACTACCTAAAAGTGTCTAAAATCGACTGGAAATCACGAAATAAGCATTTTCAAGTTTTGTTGTTTTTTCATGGTTATTTGCAAAATCTTGTGAGTTTGGGTTTTCTGAAAACGGTTGTGACTTCGATGAACGCTTTGATAAATATAATGTTTTCAACACCCATCTAGCTTATATTAACCATCTAGACTTCAAAACGAACAGTGGTTTTGCAAAAATGAAAACTACCTAAAAGTGTCTAAAATCGACTGGAAATCACGAAATAAGCATTTTCAAGTTTTGTTGTCTTCTCATGGCTATTTGCAAAATTTTGTGAGTTAGTGTATTCTGAAAACGGTTGTGACTTCGATGAACGCTTTGATAAATATAATGTTTTTAATACCCATCTAGCTTATATTAACCATCTAGACTTCAAAACGAACAGTGGTTTTGCAAAAATGAAAACTACCTAAAAGTGTCTAAAATCGACTGGAAATCACGAAATAAGCATTTTCAAGTTTTGTTGTTTTTTCATGGTTATTTGCCAAATGTTGTGAGTTTGTGTTTTCTGAAAACGGTTGTGACTTCGATGAACGCTTTGATAAATATAATGTTTTCAATACCCATCTAGCTTATATTAACCATCTAGACTTCAAAACGAACAGTGGTTTTGCAAAAATGAAAACTACCTAAAAGTGTCTAAAATCGACTGGAAATCACTAAATAAGCATTTTCAAGTTTTGTTGTTTTTTCATGGTTATTTGCAAAATCTTGTGAGTTTGTGTTTTCTGAAAACGGTTGTGACTTCGATGAAAGCTTTGATAAATATAATGTTTTCAACACCCATCTAGCTTATATTAACCATCTAGACTTCAAAACGAACAGTGGTTTTGCAAAAATGAAAACTACCTAAAAGTGTCTAAAATCGACTGGAAATCCCGAAATAAGCATTTTGAAGTTTTGTTGTTTTTTCATGGTTATTTGCAAGATCTTGTGAGTTAGTGTATTCTGAAAACGGTTGTGACTTCGATGAACGCTTTGATAAATATAATGTTTTCAATACCCATCTAGCTTATATTAACCATCTAGACTTCAAAACGAACAGTGGTTTTGCAAAAATGAAAACTACCTAAAAGTGTCTAAAATCGACTGGAAATCACTAAATAAGCATTTTCAAGTTTTGTTGTTTTTTCATGGTTATTTACAAAATCTTGTGAGTTTGTGTATTCTGAAAACGGTTGTGACTTCGATGAACGCTTTGATAAATATAATGTTTTCAATACCCATCTAGCTTATATTAACCATCTAGACTTCAAAACGAACAGTGGTTTTGCAAAAATGAAAACTACCTAAAAGTGTCTAAAATCGACTGGAAATCACTAAATAAGCATTTTCAAGTTTTGTTGTTTTTTCATGGTTATTTGCAAAATCTTGTGAGTTTGTGTTTTCTGAAAACGGTTGTGACTTCGATGAACGCTTTGATAAATATAATGTTTTCAACACCCATCTAGCTTATATTAACCGTCTAGACTTCAAAACGAACAGTGGTTTTGCAAAAATGAAAACTACCTAAAAGTGTCTAAAATCGACTGGAAATCACTAAATAAGCATTTTCAAGTTTTGTTGTTTTTTCATGGTTATTTGCAAAATTTTGTGAGTTTGTGTTTTCTGAAAACGGTTGTGACTTCGATGAACGCTTTGATAAATATAATGTTTTCAATACCCATCTAGCTTATATTAACCATCTAGACTTCAAAACGAACAGTGGTTTTGCAAAAATGAAAACTACCTAAAAGTGTCTAAAATCGACTGGAAATCACGAAATAAGCATTTTCAAGTTTTGTTGTTTTTTCATGGTTATTTGCAAAATTTTGTGAGTTATTTTTTTCTGAAAACGGTTGTGACTTCGATGAACGCTTTGATAAATATAATGTTTTCAACACCCATCTAGCTTATATTAACCATCTAGACTTCAAAACGAACAGTGGTTTTGCAAAAATGAAAACTACCTAAAAGTGTCTAAAATCGACTGGAAATCACGAAATAAGCATTTTCAAGTTTTGTTGTTTTTTCATGGTTATTTGCAAAATCTTGTGAGTTTGGGTTTTCTGAAAACGGTTGTGACTTCGATGAACGCTTTGATAAATATAATGTTTTCAACACCCATCTAGCTTATATTAACCATCTAGACTTCAAAACGAACAGTGGTTTTGCAAAAATGAAAACTACCTAAAAGTGTCTAAAATCGACTGGAAATCACGAAATAAGCATTTTCAAGTTTTGTTGTCTTCTCATGGCTATTTGCAAAATTTTGTGAGTTAGTGTATTCTGAAAACGGTTGTGACTTCGATGAACGCTTTGATAAATATAATGTTTTCAATACCCATCTAGCTTATATTAACCATCTAGACTTCAAAACGAACAGTGGTTTTGCAAAATGAAAACTACCTAAAAGTGTCTAAAATCGACTGGAAATCACGAAATAAGCATTTTCAAGTTTTGTTGTTTTTTCATGGTTATTTGCCAAATGTTGTGAGTTTGTGTTTTCTGAAAACGGTTGTGACTTCGATGAACGATTTGATAAATATAATGTTTTCAACACCCATCTAGCTTATATTAACCATCTAGACTTCAAAACGAACAGTGGTTTTGCAAAAATGAAAACTACCTAAAAGTGTCTAAAATCGACTGGAAATCACTAAATAAGCATTTTCAAGTTTTGTTGTTTTTTCATGGTTATTTGCAAAATCCTGTGAGTTTGTGTTTTCTGAAAACGGTTGTGACTTCGATGAACGCTTTGATAAATATAATGTTTTCAACACCCATCTAGCTTATATTAACCATCTAGACTTCAAAACGAACAGTGGTTTTGCAAAAATGAAAACTACCTAAAAGTGTCTAAAATCGACTGGAAATCACGAAATAAGCATTTTCAAGTTTTGTTGTTTTTTCATGGTTATTTGCAAAATTTTGTGAGTTATTTTTTTCTGAAAACGGTTGTGACTTCGATGAACGCTTTGATAAATATAATGTTTTCAATACCCATCTAGCTTATATTAACCATCTAGACTTCAAAATGAACAATGGTTTTGCAAAAATGAAAACTACCTAAAAGTGTCTAAAATCGACTGGAAATCACTAAATAAGCATTTTGAAGTTTTGTTGTTTTTTCATGGTTATTTGCCAAATGTTGTGAGTTAGTGTATTCTGAAAACGGTTGTGACTTCGATGAACGCTTTGATAAATATAATGTTTTCAATACCCATCTAGCTTATATTAACCATCTAGACTTCAAAACGAACAGTGGTTTTGCAAAATGAAAACTACCTAAAAGTGTCTAAAATCGACTGGAAATCACGAAATAAGCATTTTCAAGTTTTGTTGTTTTTTCATGGTTATTTGCCAAATGTTGTGAGTTTGTGTTTTCTGAAAACGGTTGTGACTTCGATGAACGATTTGATAAATATAATGTTTTCAACACCCATCTAGCTTATATTAACCATCTAGACTTCAAAACGAACAGTGGTTTTGCAAAAATGAAAACTACCTAAAAGTGTCTAAAATCGACTGGAAATCACTAAATAAGCATTTTCAAGTTTTGTTGTTTTTTCATGGTTATTTGCAAAATCCTGTGAGTTTGTGTTTTCTGAAAACGGTTGTGACTTCGATGAACGCTTTGATAAATATAATGTTTTCAACACCCATCTAGCTTATATTAACCATCTAGACTTCAAAACGAACAGTGGTTTTGCAAAAATGAAAACTACCTAAAAGTGTCTAAAATCGACTGGAAATCACGAAATAAGCATTTTCAAGTTTTGTTGTTTTTTCATGGTTATTTGCAAAATCTTGTGAGTTTGGGTTTTCTGAAAACGGTTGTGACTTCGATGAACGCTTTGATAAATATAATGTTTTCAACACCCATCTAGCTTATATTAACCATCTAGACTTCAAAACGAACAGTGGTTTTGCAAAAATGAAAACTACCTAAAAGTGTCTAAAATCGACTGGAAATCACGAAATAAGCATTTTCAAGTTTTGTTGTCTTCTCATGGCTATTTGCAAAATTTTGTGAGTTAGTGTATTCTGAAAACGGTTGTGACTTCGATGAACGCTTTGATAAATATAATGTTTTTAATACCCATCTAGCTTATATTAACCATCTAGACTTCAAAACGAACAGTGGTTTTGCAAAAATGAAAACTACCTAAAAGTGTCTAAAATCGACTGGAAATCACGAAATAAGCATTTTCAAGTTTTGTTGTTTTTTCATGGTTATTTGCCAAATGTTGTGAGTTTGTGTTTTCTGAAAACGGTTGTGACTTCGATGAACGCTTTGATAAATATAATGTTTTCAATACCCATCTAGCTTATATTAACCATCTAGACTTCAAAACGAACAGTGGTTTTGCAAAAATGAAAACTACCTAAAAGTGTCTAAAATCGACTGGAAATCACTAAATAAGCATTTTCAAGTTTTGTTGTTTTTTCATGGTTATTTGCAAAATCTTGTGAGTTTGTGTTTTCTGAAAACGGTTGTGACTTCGATGAACGCTTTGATAAATATAATGTTTTCAACACCCATCTAGCTTATATTAACCATCTAGACTTCAAAACGAACAGTGGTTTTGCAAAAATGAAAACTACCTAAAAGTGTCTAAAATCGACTGGAAATCCCGAAATAAGCATTTTGAAGTTTTGTTGTTTTTTCATGGTTATTTGCAAGATCTTGTGAGTTAGTGTATTCTGAAAACGGTTGTGACTTCGATGAACGCTTTGATAAATATAATGTTTTCAATACCCATCTAGCTTATATTAACCATCTAGACTTCAAAACGAACAGTGGTTTTGCAAAAATGAAAACTACCTAAAAGTGTCTAAAATCGACTGGAAATCACTAAATAAGCATTTTCAAGTTTTGTTGTTTTTTCATGGTTATTTACAAAATCTTGTGAGTTTGTGTATTCTGAAAACGGTTGTGACTTCGATGAACGCTTTGATAAATATAATGTTTTCAATACCCATCTAGCTTATATTAACCATCTAGACTTCAAAACGAACAGTGGTTTTGCAAAAATGAAAACTACCTAAAAGTGTCTAAAATCGACTGGAAATCACTAAATAAGCATTTTCAAGTTTTGTTGTTTTTTCATGGTTATTTGCAAAATCTTGTGAGTTTGTGTTTTCTGAAAACGGTTGTGACTTCGATGAACGCTTTGATAAATATAATGTTTTCAACACCCATCTAGCTTATATTAACCGTCTAGACTTCAAAACGAACAGTGGTTTTGCAAAAATGAAAACTACCTAAAAGTGTCTAAAATCGACTGGAAATCACTAAATAAGCATTTTCAAGTTTTGTTGTTTTTTCATGGTTATTTGCAAAATTTTGTGAGTTTGTGTTTTCTGAAAACGGTTGTGACTTCGATGAACGCTTTGATAAATATAATGTTTTCAATACCCATCTAGCTTATATTAACCATCTAGACTTCAAAACGAACAGTGGTTTTGCAAAAATGAAAACTACCTAAAAGTGTCTAAAATCGACTGGAAATCACGAAATAAGCATTTTCAAGTTTTGTTGTTTTTTCATGGTTATTTGCAAAATTTTGTGAGTTATTTTTTTCTGAAAACGGTTGTGACTTCGATGAACGCTTTGATAAATATAATGTTTTCAATACCCATCTAGCTTATATTAACCATCTAGACTTCAAAATGAACAATGGTTTTGCAAAAATGAAAACTACCTAAAAGTGTCTAAAATCGACTGGAAATCACTAAATAAGCATTTTGAAGTTTTGTTGTTTTTTCATGGTTATTTGCCAAATGTTGTGAGTTAGTGTATTCTGAAAACGGTTGTGACTTCGATGAACGCTTTGATAAATATAATGTTTTCAATACCCATCTAGCTTATATTAACCATCTAGACTTCAAAACGAACAGTGGTTTTGCAAAATGAAAACTACCTAAAAGTGTCTAAAATCGACTGGAAATCACGAAATAAGCATTTTCAAGTTTTGTTTTTTCATGGTTATTTGCAAGATCTTGTGAGTTTGTGTATTCTGAAAACGGTTGTGACTTCGATGAACGCTTTGATAAATATAATGTTTTCAATACCCATCTAGCTTAAATTAACCATCTAGACTTCAAAACGAACAGTGGTTTTGCAAAAATGAAAACTACCTAAAAGTGTCTAAAATCGACTGGAAATCACTAAATAAGCATTTTCAAGTTTTGTTGTTTTTTCATGGTTATTTGCAAAATCTTGTGAGTTTGTGTTTTCTGAAAACGGTTGTGACTTCGATGAACGCTTTGATAAATATAATGTTTTCAACACCCATCTAGCTTATATTAACCATCTAGACTTCAAAACGAACAGTGGTTTTGCAAAAATGAAAACTACCTAAAAGTGTCTAAAATCGACTGGAAATCACGAAATAAGCATTTTCAAGTTTTGTTGTTTTTACATGGTTATTTGCAAAATCTTGTGAGTTTGTGTTTTCTGAAAACGGTTGTGACTTCGATGAACGCTTTGATAAATATAATGTTTTCAACACCCATCTAGCTTATATTAACCATCTAGACTTCAAAACGAACAGTGGTTTTGCAAAAATGAAAACTACCTAAAAGTGTCTAAAATCGACTCGAAATCACGAAATAAGCATTTTCAAGTTTTGTTGTCTTTTCATGGCTATTTGCAAAATTTTGTGAGTTAGTGTATTCTGAAAACGGTTGTGACTTCGATGAACGCTTTGATAAATATAATGTTTTCAATACCCATCTAGCTTATATTAACCATCTAGACTTCAAAACGAACAGTGGTTTTGCAAAAATGAAAACTACCTAAAAGTGTCTAAAATCGACTGGAAATCACTAAATAAGCATTTTGAAGTTTTGTTGTTTTTTCATGGTTATTTGCCAAATGTTGTGAGTTAGTGTATTCTGAAAACGGTTGTGACTTCGATGAACGCTTTGATAAATATAATGTTTTCAACACCCATCTAGCTTATATTAACCATCTAGACTTCAAAATGAACAGTGGTTTTGCAAAAATGAAAACTACCTAAAAGTGTCTAAAATCGACTGGAAATCACGAAATAAGCATTTTCAAGTTTTGTTGATTTTTCATGGTTATTTGCAAAATCTTGTGAGTTTGTGTTTTCTGAAAACGCTTGTGACTTCGATGAACGCTTTGATAAATATAATGTTTTCAACACCCATCTAGCTAATATTAACCATCTAGACTTCAAAACGAACAGTGGTTTTGCAAAAATGAAAACTACCTAAAAGTGTCTAAAATCGACTGGAAATCACGAAATAAGCATTTTCAAGTTTTGTTGTCTTTTCATGGCTATTTGCAAAATTTTGTGAGTTAGTGTATTCTGAAAACGGTTGTGACTTCGATGAACGCTTTGATAAATATAATGTTTTCAATACCCATCTAGCTTATATTAACCATCTAGACTTCAAAACGAACAGTGGTTTTGCAAAAATGAAAACTACCTAAAAGTGTCTAAAATCGACTGGAAATCACGAAATAAGCATTTTCAAGTTTTGTTGTTTTTTCATGGTTATTTGCCAAATGTTGTGAGTTTGTGTTTTCTGAAAACGGTTGTGACTTCGATGAACGATTTGATAAATATAATGTTTTCAACACCCATCTAGCTTATATTAACCATCTAGACTTCAAAACGAACAGTGGTTTTGCAAAAATGAAAACTACCTAAAAGTGTCTAAAATCGACTGGAAATCACTAAATAAGCATTTTCAAGTTTTGTTGTTTTTTCATGGTTATTTGCAAAATCCTGTGAGTTTGTGTTTTCTGAAAACGGTTGTGACTTCGATGAACGCTTTGATAAATATAATGTTTTCAACACCCATCTAGCTTATATTAACCATCTAGACTTCAAAACGAACAGTGGTTTTGCAAAAATGAAAACTACCTAAAAGTGTCTAAAATCGACTGGAAATCACGAAATAAGCATTTTCAAGTTTTGTTGTTTTTTCATGGTTATTTGCAAAATCTTGTGAGTTTGGGTTTTCTGAAAACGGTTGTGACTTCGATGAACGCTTTGATAAATATAATGTTTTCAACACCCATCTAGCTTATATTAACCATCTAGACTTCAAAACGAACAGTGGTTTTGCAAAAATGAAAACTACCTAAAAGTGTCTAAAATCGACTGGAAATCACGAAATAAGCATTTTCAAGTTTTGTTGTCTTCTCATGGCTATTTGCAAAATTTTGTGAGTTAGTGTATTCTGAAAACGGTTGTGACTTCGATGAACGCTTTGATAAATATAATGTTTTTAATACCCATCTAGCTTATATTAACCATCTAGACTTCAAAACGAACAGTGGTTTTGCAAAAATGAAAACTACCTAAAAGTGTCTAAAATCGACTGGAAATCACGAAATAAGCATTTTCAAGTTTTGTTGTTTTTTCATGGTTATTTGCCAAATGTTGTGAGTTTGTGTTTTCTGAAAACGGTTGTGACTTCGATGAACGCTTTGATAAATATAATGTTTTCAACACCCATCTAGCTTATATTAACCATCTAGACTTCAAAACGAACAGTGGTTTTGCAAAAATGAAAACTACCTAAAAGTGTCTAAAATCGACTGGAAATCCCGAAATAAGCATTTTGAAGTTTTGTTGTTTTTTCATGGTTATTTGCAAGATCTTGTGAGTTAGTGTATTCTGAAAACGGTTGTGACTTCGATGAACGCTTTGATAAATATAATGTTTTCAATACCCATCTAGCTTATATTAACCATCTAGACTTCAAAACGAACAGTGGTTTTGCAAAAATGAAAACTACCTAAAAGTGTCTAAAATCGACTGGAAATCACTAAATAAGCATTTTCAAGTTTTGTTGTTTTTTCATGGTTATTTACAAAATCTTGTGAGTTTGTGTATTCTGAAAACGGTTGTGACTTCGATGAACGCTTTGATAAATATAATGTTTTCAATACCCATCTAGCTTATATTAACCATCTAGACTTCAAAACGAACAGTGGTTTTGCAAAAATGAAAACTACCTAAAAGTGTCTAAAATCGACTGGAAATCACTAAATAAGCATTTTCAAGTTTTGTTGTTTTTTCATGGTTATTTGCAAAATCTTGTGAGTTTGTGTTTTCTGAAAACGGTTGTGACTTCGATGAACGCTTTGATAAATATAATGTTTTCAACACCCATCTAGCTTATATTAACCGTCTAGACTTCAAAACGAACAGTGGTTTTGCAAAAATGAAAACTACCTAAAAGTGTCTAAAATCGACTGGAAATCACTAAATAAGCATTTTCAAGTTTTGTTGTTTTTTCATGGTTATTTGCAAAATTTTGTGAGTTTGTGTTTTCTGAAAACGGTTGTGACTTCGATGAACGCTTTGATAAATATAATGTTTTCAATACCCATCTAGCTTATATTAACCATCTAGACTTCAAAACGAACAGTGGTTTTGCAAAAATGAAAACTACCTAAAAGTGTCTAAAATCGACTGGAAATCACGAAATAAGCATTTTCAAGTTTTGTTGTTTTTTCATGGTTATTTGCAAAATTTTGTGAGTTATTTTTTTCTGAAAACGGTTGTGACTTCGATGAACGCTTTGATAAATATAATGTTTTCAATACCCATCTAGCTTATATTAACCATCTAGACTTCAAAATGAACAATGGTTTTGCAAAAATGAAAACTTCCTAAAAGTGTCTAAAATCGACTGGAAATCACTAAATAAGCATTTTGAAGTTTTGTTGTTTTTTCATGGTTATTTGCCAAATGTTGTGAGTTAGTGTATTCTGAAAACGGTTGTGACTTCGATGAACGCTTTGATAAATATAATGTTTTCAATACCCATCTAGCTTATATTAACCATCTAGACTTCAAAACGAACAGTGGTTTTGCAAAATGAAAACTACCTAAAAGTGTCTAAAATCGACTGGAAATCACGAAATAAGCATTTTCAAGTTTTGTTTTTTCATGGTTATTTGCAAGATCTTGTGAGTTTGTGTATTCTGAAAACGGTTGTGACTTCGATGAACGCTTTGATAAATATAATGTTTCCAATACCCATCTAGCTTATATTAACCATCTAGACTTCAAAACGAACAGTGGTTTTGCAAAAATGAAAACTACCTAAAATGTCTAAAATCGACTGGAAATCACTAAATAAGCATTTTCAAGTTTTGTTGTTTTTTCATGGTTACTTGCAAAATTTTGTGAGTTAGTGTATTCTGAAAACGGTTGTGACTTCGATGAACGCTTTGATAAATATAATGTTTTCAACACCCATCTAGCTTATATTAACCATCTAGATTTCAAAACGAACAGTAGTTTTGCAAAAATGAAAACTACCTAAAAGTGTCTAAAATCGACTGGAAATCACTAAATAAGCATTTTCAAGTTTTGTTGTTTTTTCATGGTTACTTGCAAAATCTTGTGAGTTTGTGTATTCTGAAAACGGTTGTGACTTCGATGAACGCTTTGATAAATATAATGTTTTCAATACCCATCTAGCTTATATTAACCATCTAGACTTCAAAACGAACAGTGGTTTTGCAAAAATGAAAACTACCTAAAAGTGTCTAAAATCGACTGGAAATCACTAAATAAGCATTTTCAAGTTTTGTTGTTTTTTCATGGTTATTTGCAAAATCTTGTGAGTTTGTGTTTTCTGAAAACGGTTGTGACTTCGATGAACGCTTTGATAAATATAATGTTTTCAACACCCATCTAGCTTATATTAACCATCTAGACTTCAAAACGAACAGTGGTTTTGCAAAAATGAAAACTACCTAAAAGTGTCTAAAATCGACTGGAAATCACGAAATAAGCATTTTCAAGTTTTGTTGTTTTTACATGGTTATTTGCAAAATCTTGTGAGTTTGTGTTTTCTGAAAACGGTTGTGACTTCGATGAACGCTTTGATAAATATAATGTTTTCAACACCCATCTAGCTTATATTAACCATCTAGACTTCAAAACGAACAGTGGTTTTGCAAAAATGAAAACTACCTAAAAGTGTCTAAAATCGACTCGAAATCACGAAATAAGCATTTTCAAGTTTTGTTGTCTTTTCATGGCTATTTGCAAAATTTTGTGAGTTAGTGTATTCTGAAAACGGTTGTGACTTCGATGAACGCTTTGATAAATATAATGTTTTCAATACCCATCTAGCTTATATTAACCATCTAGACTTCAAAACGAACAGTGGTTTTGCAAAAATGAAAACTACCTAAAAGTGTCTAAAATCGACTGGAAATCACTAAATAAGCATTTTGAAGTTTTGTTGTTTTTTCATGGTTATTTGCCAAATGTTGTGAGTTAGTGTATTCTGAAAACGGTTGTGACTTCGATGAACGCTTTGATAAATATAATGTTTTCAACACCCATCTAGCTTATATTAACCATCTAGACTTCAAAATGAACAGTGGTTTTGCAAAAATGAAAACTACCTAAAAGTGTCTAAAATCGACTGGAAATCACGAAATAAGCATTTTCAAGTTTTGTTGATTTTTCATGGTTATTTGCAAAATCTTGTGAGTTTGTGTTTTCTGAAAACGCTTGTGACTTCGATGAACGCTTTGATAAATATAATGTTTTCAACACCCATCTAGCTAATATTAACCATCTAGACTTCAAAACGAACAGTGGTTTTGCAAAAATGAAAACTACCTAAAAGTGTCTAAAATCGACTGGAAATCACGAAATAAGCATTTTCAAGTTTTGTTGTCTTTTCATGGCTATTTGCAAAATTTTGTGAGTTAGTGTATTCTGAAAACGGTTGTGACTTCGATGAACGCTTTGATAAATATAATGTTTTCAATACCCATCTAGCTTATATTAACCATCTAGACTTCAAAACGAACAGTGGTTTTGCAAAAATGAAAACTACCTAAAAGTGTCTAAAATCGACTGGAAATCACTAAATAAGCATTTTGAAGTTTTGTTGTTTTTTCATGGTTATTTGCCAAATGTTGTGAGTTAGTGTATTCTGAAAACGGTTGTGACTTCGATGAACGCTTTGATAAATATAATGTTTTCAACACCCATCTAGCTTATATTAACCATCTAGACTTCAAAATGAACAGTGGTTTTGCAAAAATGAAAACTACCTAAAAGTGTCTAAAATCGACTGGAAATCACGAAATAAGCATTTTCAAGTTTTGTTGATTTTTCATGGTTATTTGCAAAATCTTGTGAGTTTGTGTTTTCTGAAAACGCTTGTGACTTCGATGAACGCTTTGATAAATATAATGTTTTCAACACCCATCTAGCTAATATTAACCATCTAGACTTCAAAACGAACAGTGGTTTTGCAAAAATGAAAACTACCTAAAAGTGTCTAAAATCGACTGGAAATCACGAAATAAGCATTTTCAAGTTTTGTTGTCTTTTCATGGCTATTTGCAAAATTTTGTGAGTTAGTGTATTCTGAAAACGGTTGTGACTTCGATGAACGCTTTGATAAATATAATGTTTTTAATACCCATCTAGCTTATATTAACCATCTAGACTTCAAAACGAACAGTGGTTTTGCAAAAATGAAAACTACCTAAAAGTGTCTAAAATCGACTGGAAATCACTAAATAAGCATTTTCAAGTTTTGTTGTTTTTTCATGGTTATTTACAAAATCTTGTGAGTTTGTGTATTCTGAAAACGGTTGTGACTTCGATGAACGCTTTGATAAATATAATGTTTTCAATACCCATCTAGCTTATATTAACCATCTAGACTTCAAAACGAACAGTGGTTTTGCAAAAATGAAAACTACCTAAAAGTGTCTAAAATCGACTGGAAATCACTAAATAAGCATTTTCAAGTTTTGTTGTTTTTTCATGGTTATTTGCAAAATCTTGTGAGTTTGGGTTTTCTGAAAACGGTTGTGACTTCGATGAACGCTTTGATAAATATAATGTTTTCAACACCCATCTAGCTTATATTAACCATCTAGACTTCAAAACGAACAGTGGTTTTGCAAAAATGAAAACTACCTAAAAGTGTCTAAAATCGACTGGAAATCACGAAATAAGCATTTTCAAGTTTTGTTGTCTTCTCATGGCTATTTGCCAAATGTTGTGAGTTAGTGTATTCTGAAAACGGTTGTGACTTCGATGAACGCTTTGATAAATATAATGTTTTTAATACCCATCTAGCTTATATTAACCATCTAGACTTCAAAACGAACAGTGGTTTTGCAAAAATGAAAACTACCTAAAAGTGTCTAAAATCGACTGGAAATCACGAAATAAGCATTTTCAAGTTTTGTTGTTTTTTCATGGTTATTTGCCAAATGTTGTGAGTTTGTGTTTTCTGAAAACGGTTGTGACTTCGATGAACGCTTTGATAAATATAATGTTTTCAATACCCATCTAGCTTATATTAACCATCTAGACTTCAAAACGAACAGTGGTTTTGCAAAAATGAAAACTACCTAAAAGTGTCTAAAATCGACTGGAAATCACTAAATAAGCATTTTCAAGTTTTGTTGTTTTTTCATGGTTATTTGCAAAATCTTGTGAGTTTGTGTTTTCTGAAAACGGTTGTGACTTCGATGAACGCTTTGATAAATATAATGTTTTCAACACCCATCTAGCTTATATTAACCATCTAGACTTCAAAACGAACAGTGGTTTTGCAAAAATGAAAACTACCTAAAAGTGTCTAAAATCGACTGGAAATCACTAAATAAGCATTTTCAAGTTTTGTTGTTTTTTCATGGTTATTTGCCAAATGTTGTGAGTTTGTGTTTTCTGAAAACGGTTGTGACTTCGATGAACGATTTGATAAATATAATGTTTTCAACACCCATCTAGCTTATATTAACCATCTAGACTTCAAAACGAACAGTGGTTTTGCAAAATGAAAACTACCTAAAAGTGTCTAAAATCGACTGGAAATCACGAAATAAGCATTTTCAAGTTTTGTTTTTTCATGGTTATTTGCAAGATCTTGTGAGTTTGTGTATTCTGAAAACGGTTGTGACTTCGATGAACGCTTTGATAAATATAATGTTTTCAACACCCATCTAGCTTATATTAACCATCTAGACTTCAAAACGAACAGTGGTTTTGCAAAAATGAAAACTACCTAAAAGTGTCTAAAATCGACTGGAAATCCCGAAATAAGCATTTTGAAGTTTTGTTGTTTTTTCATGGTTATTTGCAAGATCTTGTGAGTTAGTGTATTCTGAAAACGGTTGTGACTTCGATGAACGCTTTGATAAATATAATGTTTTCAATACCCATCTAGCTTATATTAACCATCTAGACTTCAAAACGAACAGTGGTTTTGCAAAAATGAAAACTACCTAAAATGTCTAAAATCGACTGGAAATCACTAAATAAGCATTTTCAAGTTTTGTTGTTTTTTCATGGTTACTTGCGAAATTTTGTGAGTTAGTGTATTCTGAAAACGGTTGTGACTTCGATGAACGCTTTGATAAATATAATGTTTTCAACACCCATCTAGCTTATATTAACCATCTAGACTTCAAAACGAACAGTGGTTTTGCAAAAATGAAAACTACCTAAAAGTGTCTAAAATCGACTGGAAATCACGAAATAAGCATTTTCAAGTTTTGTTGTTTTTACATGGTTATTTGCAAAATCTTGTGAGTTTGTGTTTTCTGAAAACGGTTGTGACTTCGATGAACGCTTTGATAAATATAATGTTTTCAACACCCATCTAGCTTATATTAACCATCTAGACTTCAAAACGAACAGTGGTTTTGCAAAAATGAAAACTACCTAAAAGTGTCTAAAATCGACTCGAAATCACGAAATAAGCATTTTCAAGTTTTGTTGTCTTTTCATGGCTATTTGCAAAATTTTGTGAGTTAGTGTATTCTGAAAACGGTTGTGACTTCGATGAACGCTTTGATAAATATAATGTTTTCAATACCCATCTAGCTTATATTAACCATCTAGACTTCAAAACGAACAGTGGTTTTGCAAAAATGAAAACTACCTAAAAGTGTCTAAAATCGACTGGAAATCACTAAATAAGCATTTTGAAGTTTTGTTGTTTTTTCATGGTTATTTGCCAAATGTTGTGAGTTAGTGCATTCTGAAAACGGTTGTGACTTCGATGAACGCTTTGATAAATATAATGTTTTCAACACCCATCTAGCTTATATTAACCATCTAGACTTCAAAATGAACAGTGGTTTTGCAAAAATGAAAACTACCTAAAAGTGTCTAAAATCGACTGGAAATCACGAAATAAGCATTTTCAAGTTTTGTTGATTTTTCATGGTTATTTGCAAAATCTTGTGAGTTTGTGTTTTCTGAAAACGCTTGTGACTTCGATGAACGCTTTGATAAATATAATGTTTTCAACACCCATCTAGCTAATATTAACCATCTAGACTTCAAAACGAACAGTGGTTTTGCAAAAATGAAAACTACCTAAAAGTGTCTAAAATCGACTGGAAATCACGAAATAAGCATTTTCAAGTTTTGTTGTCTTTTCATGGCTATTTGCAAAATTTTGTGAGTTAGTGTATTCTGAAAACGGTTGTGACTTCGATGAACGCTTTGATAAATATAATGTTTTCAATACCCATCTAGCTTATATTAACCATCTAGACTTCAAAACGAACAGTGGTTTTGCAAAAATGAAAACTACCTAAAAGTGTCTAAAATCGACTGGAAATCACGAAATAAGCATTTTCAAGTTTTGTTGTTTTTTCATGGTTATTTGCCAAATGTTGTGAGTTTGTGTTTTCTGAAAACGGTTGTGACTTCGATGAACGATTTGATAAATATAATGTTTTCAACACCCATCTAGCTTATATTAACCATCTAGACTTCAAAACGAACAGTGGTTTTGCAAAAATGAAAACTACCTAAAAGTGTCTAAAATCGACTGGAAATCACTAAATAAGCATTTTCAAGTTTTGTTGTTTTTTCATGGTTATTTGCAAAATCCTGTGAGTTTGTGTTTTCTGAAAACGGTTGTGACTTCGATGAACGCTTTGATAAATATAATGTTTTCAACACCCATCTAGCTTATATTAACCATCTAGACTTCAAAACGAACAGTGGTTTTGCAAAAATGAAAACTACCTAATAGTGTCTAAAATCGACTGGAAATCACGAAATAAGCATTTTCAAGTTTTGTTGTTTTTTCATGGTTATTTGCAAAATCTTGTGAGTTTGGGTTTTCTGAAAACGGTTGTGACTTCGATGAACGCTTTGATAAATATAATGTTTTCAACACCCATCTAGCTTATATTAACCATCTAGACTTCAAAACGAACAGTGGTTTTGCAAAAATGAAAACTACCTAAAAGTGTCTAAAATCGACTGGAAATCACGAAATAAGCATTTTCAAGTTTTGTTGTCTTCTCATGGCTATTTGCAAAATTTTGTGAGTTAGTGTATTCTGAAAACGGTTGTGACTTCGATGAACGCTTTGATAAATATAATGTTTTTAATACCCATCTAGCTTATATTAACCATCTAGACTTCAAAACGAACAGTGGTTTTGCAAAAATGAAAACTACCTAAAAGTGTCTAAAATCGACTGGAAATCACGAAATAAGCATTTTCAAGTTTTGTTGTTTTTTCATGGTTATTTGCCAAATGTTGTGAGTTTGTGTTTTCTGAAAACGGTTGTGACTTCGATGAACGCTTTGATAAATATAATGTTTTCAATACCCATCTAGCTTATATTAACCATCTAGACTTCAAAACGAACAGTGGTTTTGCAAAAATGAAAACTACCTAAAAGTGTCTAAAATCGACTGGAAATCACGAAATAAGCATTTTCAAGTTTTGTTGTTTTTTCATGGTTATTTGCCAAATGTTGTGAGTTTGTGTTTTCTGAAAACGGTTGTGACTTCGATGAACGCTTTGATAAATATAATGTTTTCAATACCCATCTAGCTTATATTAACCATCTAGACTTCAAAACGAACAGTGGTTTTGCAAAAATGAAAACTACCTAAAAGTGTCTAAAATCGACTGGAAATCACTAAATAAGCATTTTCAAGTTTTGTTGTTTTTTCATGGTTATTTGCAAAATCTTGTGAGTTTGTGTTTTCTGAAAACGGTTGTGACTTCGATGAACGCTTTGATAAATATAATGTTTTCAACACCCATCTAGCTTATATTAACCATCTAGACTTCAAAACGAACAGTGGTTTTGCAAAAATGAAAACTACCTAAAAGTGTCTAAAATCGACTGGAAATCACTAAATAAGCATTTTCAAGTTTTGTTGTTTTTTCATGGTTATTTACAAAATCTTGTGAGTTTGTGTATTCTGAAAACGGTTGTGACTTCGATGAACGCTTTGATAAATATAATGTTTTCAATACCCATCTAGCTTATATTAACCATCTAGACTTCAAAACGAACAGTGGTTTTGCAAAAATGAAAACTACCTAAAAGTGTCTAAAATCGACTGGAAATCACTAAATAAGCATTTTCAAGTTTTGTTGTTTTTTCATGGTTATTTGCAAAATCTTGTGAGTTTGTGTTTTCTGAAAACGGTTGTGACTTCGATGAACGCTTTGATAAATATAATGTTTTCAACACCCATCTAGCTTATATTAACCGTCTAGACTTCAAAACGAACAGTGGTTTTGCAAAAATGAAAACTACCTAAAAGTGTCTAAAATCGACTGGAAATCACTAAATAAGCATTTTCAAGTTTTGTTGTTTTTTCATGGTTATTTGCAAAATTTTGTGAGTTTGTGTTTTCTGAAAACGGTTGTGACTTCGATGAACGCTTTGATAAATATAATGTTTTCAATACCCATCTAGCTTATATTAACCATCTAGACTTCAAAACGAACAGTGGTTTTGCAAAAATGAAAACTACCTAAAAGTGTCTAAAATCGACTGAAAATCACGAAATAAGCATTTTCAAGTTTTGTTGTTTTTTCATGGTTATTTGCCAAATGTTGTGAGTTTGTGTTTTCTGAAAACGGTTGTGACTTCGATGAACGATTTGATAAATATAATGTTTTCAACACCCATCTAGCTTATATTAACCATCTAGACTTCAAAACGAACAGTGGTTTTGCAAAAATGAAAACTACCTAAAAGTGTCTAAAATCGACTGGAAATCACTAAATAAGCATTTTCAAGTTTTGTTGTTTTTTCATGGTTATTTGCAAAATCCTGTGAGTTTGTGTTTTCTGAAAACGGTTGTGACTTCGATGAACGCTTTGATAAATATAATGTTTTCAACACCCATCTAGCTTATATTAACCATCTAGACTTCAAAACGAACAGTGGTTTTGCAAAAATGAAAACTACCTAAAAGTGTCTAAAATCGACTGGAAATCACGAAATAAGCATTTTCAAGTTTTGTTGTTTTTTCATGGTTATTTGCAAAATCTTGTGAGTTTGGGTTTTCTGAAAACGGTTGTGACTTCGATGAACGCTTTGATAAATATAATGTTTTCAACACCCATCTAGCTTATATTAACCATCTAGACTTCAAAACGAACAGTGGTTTTGCAAAAATGAAAACTACCTAAAAGTGTCTAAAATCGACTGGAAATCACGAAATAAGCATTTTCAAGTTTTGTTGTCTTCTCATGGTTATTTGCAAAATTTTGTGAGTTAGTGTATTCTGAAAACGGTTGTGACTTCGATGAACGCTTTGATAAATATAATGTTTTTAATACCCATCTAGCTTATATTAACCATCTAGACTTCAAAACGAACAGTGGTTTTGCAAAAATGAAAACTACCTAAAAGTGTCTAAAATCGACTGGAAATCACGAAATAAGCATTTTCAAGTTTTGTTGTTTTTTCATGGTTATTTGCCAAATGTTGTGAGTTTGTGTTTTCTGAAAACGGTTGTGACTTCGATGAACGCTTTGATAAATATAATGTTTTCAATACCCATCTAGCTTATATTAACCATCTAGACTTCAAAACGAACAGTGGTTTTGCAAAAATGAAAACTACCTAAAAGTGTCTAAAATCGACTGGAAATCACGAAATAAGCATTTTCAAGTTTTGTTGTCTTTTCATGGCTATTTGCAAAATTTTGTGAGTTAGTGTATTCTGAAAACGGTTGTGACTTCGATGAACGCTTTGATAAATATAATGTTTTCAATACCCATCTAGCTTATATTAACCATCTAGACTTCAAAACGAACAGTGGTTTTGCAAAAATGAAAACTACCTAAAAGTGTCTAAAATCGACTGGAAATCACTAAATAAGCATTTTGAAGTTTTGTTGTTTTTTCATGGTTATTTGCCAAATGTTGTGAGTTAGTGCATTCTGAAAACGGTTGTGACTTCGATGAACGCTTTGATAAATATAATGTTTTCAACACCCATCTAGCTTATATTAACCATCTAGACTTCAAAATGAACAGTGGTTTTGCAAAAATGAAAACTACCTAAAAGTGTCTAAAATCGACTGGAAATCACGAAATAAGCATTTTCAAGTTTTGTTGATTTTTCATGGTTATTTGCAAAATCTTGTGAGTTTGTGTTTTCTGAAAACGCTTGTGACTTCGATGAACGCTTTGATAAATATAATGTTTTCAACACCCATCTAGCTAATATTAACCATCTAGACTTCAAAACGAACAGTGGTTTTGCAAAAATGAAAACTACCTAAAAGTGTCTAAAATCGACTGGAAATCACGAAATAAGCATTTTCAAGTTTTGTTGTCTTTTCATGGCTATTTGCAAAATTTTGTGAGTTAGTGTATTCTGAAAACGGTTGTGACTTCGATGAACGCTTTGATAAATATAATGTTTTCAATACCCATCTAGCTTATATTAACCATCTAGACTTCAAAACGAACAGTGGTTTTGCAAAAATGAAAACTACCTAAAAGTGTCTAAAATCGACTGGAAATCACGAAATAAGCATTTTCAAGTTTTGTTGTTTTTTCATGGTTATTTGCCAAATGTTGTGAGTTTGTGTTTTCTGAAAACGGTTGTGACTTCGATGAACGATTTGATAAATATAATGTTTTCAACACCCATCTAGCTTATATTAACCATCTAGACTTCAAAACGAACAGTGGTTTTGCAAAAATGAAAACTACCTAAAAGTGTCTAAAATCGACTGGAAATCACTAAATAAGCATTTTCAAGTTTTGTTGTTTTTTCATGGTTATTTGCAAAATCCTGTGAGTTTGTGTTTTCTGAAAACGGTTGTGACTTCGATGAACGCTTTGATAAATATAATGTTTTCAACACCCATCTAGCTTATATTAACCATCTAGACTTCAAAACGAACAGTGGTTTTGCAAAAATGAAAACTACCTAATAGTGTCTAAAATCGACTGGAAATCACGAAATAAGCATTTTCAAGTTTTGTTGTTTTTTCATGGTTATTTGCAAAATCTTGTGAGTTTGGGTTTTCTGAAAACGGTTGTGACTTCGATGAACGCTTTGATAAATATAATGTTTTCAACACCCATCTAGCTTATATTAACCATCTAGACTTCAAAACGAACAGTGGTTTTGCAAAAATGAAAACTACCTAAAAGTGTCTAAAATCGACTGGAAATCACGAAATAAGCATTTTCAAGTTTTGTTGTCTTCTCATGGCTATTTGCAAAATTTTGTGAGTTAGTGTATTCTGAAAACGGTTGTGACTTCGATGAACGCTTTGATAAATATAATGTTTTTAATACCCATCTAGCTTATATTAACCATCTAGACTTCAAAACGAACAGTGGTTTTGCAAAAATGAAAACTACCTAAAAGTGTCTAAAATCGACTGGAAATCACGAAATAAGCATTTTCAAGTTTTGTTGTTTTTTCATGGTTATTTGCCAAATGTTGTGAGTTTGTGTTTTCTGAAAACGGTTGTGACTTCGATGAACGCTTTGATAAATATAATGTTTTCAATACCCATCTAGCTTATATTAACCATCTAGACTTCAAAACGAACAGTGGTTTTGCAAAAATGAAAACTACCTAAAAGTGTCTAAAATCGACTGGAAATCACGAAATAAGCATTTTCAAGTTTTGTTGTTTTTTCATGGTTATTTGCCAAATGTTGTGAGTTTGTGTTTTCTGAAAACGGTTGTGACTTCGATGAACGCTTTGATAAATATAATGTTTTCAATACCCATCTAGCTTATATTAACCATCTAGACTTCAAAACGAACAGTGGTTTTGCAAAAATGAAAACTACCTAAAAGTGTCTAAAATCGACTGGAAATCACTAAATAAGCATTTTCAAGTTTTGTTGTTTTTTCATGGTTATTTGCAAAATCTTGTGAGTTTGTGTTTTCTGAAAACGGTTGTGACTTCGATGAACGCTTTGATAAATATAATGTTTTCAACACCCATCTAGCTTATATTAACCATCTAGACTTCAAAACGAACAGTGGTTTTGCAAAAATGAAAACTACCTAAAAGTGTCTAAAATCGACTGGAAATCACTAAATAAGCATTTTCAAGTTTTGTTGTTTTTTCATGGTTATTTACAAAATCTTGTGAGTTTGTGTATTCTGAAAACGGTTGTGACTTCGATGAACGCTTTGATAAATATAATGTTTTCAATACCCATCTAGCTTATATTAACCATCTAGACTTCAAAACGAACAGTGGTTTTGCAAAAATGAAAACTACCTAAAAGTGTCTAAAATCGACTGGAAATCACTAAATAAGCATTTTCAAGTTTTGTTGTTTTTTCATGGTTATTTGCAAAATCTTGTGAGTTTGTGTTTTCTGAAAACGGTTGTGACTTCGATGAACGCTTTGATAAATATAATGTTTTCAACACCCATCTAGCTTATATTAACCGTCTAGACTTCAAAACGAACAGTGGTTTTGCAAAAATGAAAACTACCTAAAAGTGTCTAAAATCGACTGGAAATCACTAAATAAGCATTTTCAAGTTTTGTTGTTTTTTCATGGTTATTTGCAAAATTTTGTGAGTTTGTGTTTTCTGAAAACGGTTGTGACTTCGATGAACGCTTTGATAAATATAATGTTTTCAATACCCATCTAGCTTATATTAACCATCTAGACTTCAAAACGAACAGTGGTTTTGCAAAAATGAAAACTACCTAAAAGTGTCTAAAATCGACTGAAAATCACGAAATAAGCATTTTCAAGTTTTGTTGTTTTTTCATGGTTATTTGCCAAATGTTGTGAGTTTGTGTTTTCTGAAAACGGTTGTGACTTCGATGAACGATTTGATAAATATAATGTTTTCAACACCCATCTAGCTTATATTAACCATCTAGACTTCAAAACGAACAGTGGTTTTGCAAAAATGAAAACTACCTAAAAGTGTCTAAAATCGACTGGAAATCACTAAATAAGCATTTTCAAGTTTTGTTGTTTTTTCATGGTTATTTGCAAAATCCTGTGAGTTTGTGTTTTCTGAAAACGGTTGTGACTTCGATGAACGCTTTGATAAATATAATGTTTTCAACACCCATCTAGCTTATATTAACCATCTAGACTTCAAAACGAACAGTGGTTTTGCAAAAATGAAAACTACCTAAAAGTGTCTAAAATCGACTGGAAATCACGAAATAAGCATTTTCAAGTTTTGTTGTTTTTTCATGGTTATTTGCAAAATCTTGTGAGTTTGGGTTTTCTGAAAACGGTTGTGACTTCGATGAACGCTTTGATAAATATAATGTTTTCAACACCCATCTAGCTTATATTAACCATCTAGACTTCAAAACGAACAGTGGTTTTGCAAAAATGAAAACTACCTAAAAGTGTCTAAAATCGACTGGAAATCACGAAATAAGCATTTTCAAGTTTTGTTGTCTTCTCATGGTTATTTGCAAAATTTTGTGAGTTAGTGTATTCTGAAAACGGTTGTGACTTCGATGAACGCTTTGATAAATATAATGTTTTTAATACCCATCTAGCTTATATTAACCATCTAGACTTCAAAACGAACAGTGGTTTTGCAAAAATGAAAACTACCTAAAAGTGTCTAAAATCGACTGGAAATCACGAAATAAGCATTTTCAAGTTTTGTTGTTTTTTCATGGTTATTTGCCAAATGTTGTGAGTTTGTGTTTTCTGAAAACGGTTGTGACTTCGATGAACGCTTTGATAAATATAATGTTTTCAATACCCATCTAGCTTATATTAACCATCTAGACTTCAAAACGAACAGTGGTTTTGCAAAAATGAAAACTACCTAAAAGTGTCTAAAATCGACTGGAAATCACTAAATAAGCATTTTCAAGTTTTGTTGTTTTTTCATGGTTATTTGCAAAATCTTGTGAGTTTGTGTTTTCTGAAAACGGTTGTGACTTCGATGAACGCTTTGATAAATATAATGTTTTCAACACCCATCTAGCTTATATTAACCGTCTAGACTTCAAAACGAACAGTGGTTTTGCAAAAATGAAAACTACCTAAAAGTGTCTAAAATCGACTGGAAATCACTAAATAAGCATTTTCAAGTTTTGTTGTTTTTTCATGGTTATTTGCAAAATTTTGTGAGTTTGTGTTTTCTGAAAACGGTTGTGACTTCGATGAACGCTTTGATAAATATAATGTTTTCAATACCCATCTAGCTTATATTAACCATCTAGACTTCAAAACGAACAGTGGTTTTGCAAAAATGAAAACTACCTAAAAGTGTCTAAAATCGACTGAAAATCACGAAATAAGCATTTTCAAGTTTTGTTGTTTTTTCATGGTTATTTGCCAAATGTTGTGAGTTTGTGTTTTCTGAAAACGGTTGTGACTTCGATGAACGATTTGATAAATATAATGTTTTCAACACCCATCTAGCTTATATTAACCATCTAGACTTCAAAACGAACAGTGGTTTTGCAAAAATGAAAACTACCTAAAAGTGTCTAAAATCGACTGGAAATCACTAAATAAGCATTTTCAAGTTTTGTTGTTTTTTCATGGTTATTTGCAAAATCCTGTGAGTTTGTGTTTTCTGAAAACGGTTGTGACTTCGATGAACGCTTTGATAAATATAATGTTTTCAACACCCATCTAGCTTATATTAACCATCTAGACTTCAAAACGAACAGTGGTTTTGCAAAAATGAAAACTACCTAAAAGTGTCTAAAATCGACTGGAAATCACGAAATAAGCATTTTCAAGTTTTGTTGTTTTTTCATGGTTATTTGCAAAATCTTGTGAGTTTGGGTTTTCTGAAAACGGTTGTGACTTCGATGAACGCTTTGATAAATATAATGTTTTCAACACCCATCTAGCTTATATTAACCATCTAGACTTCAAAACGAACAGTGGTTTTGCAAAAATGAAAACTACCTAAAAGTGTCTAAAATCGACTGGAAATCACGAAATAAGCATTTTCAAGTTTTGTTGTCTTCTCATGGTTATTTGCAAAATTTTGTGAGTTAGTGTATTCTGAAAACGGTTGTGACTTCGATGAACGCTTTGATAAATATAATGTTTTTAATACCCATCTAGCTTATATTAACCATCTAGACTTCAAAACGAACAGTGGTTTTGCAAAAATGAAAACTACCTAAAAGTGTCTAAAATCGACTGGAAATCACGAAATAAGCATTTTCAAGTTTTGTTGTTTTTTCATGGTTATTTGCCAAATGTTGTGAGTTTGTGTTTTCTGAAAACGGTTGTGACTTCGATGAACGCTTTGATAAATATAATGTTTTCAATACCCATCTAGCTTATATTAACCATCTAGACTTCAAAACGAACAGTGGTTTTGCAAAAATGAAAACTACCTAAAAGTGTCTAAAATCGACTGGAAATCACGAAATAAGCATTTTCAAGTTTTGTTGTCTTTTCATGGCTATTTGCAAAATTTTGTGAGTTAGTGTATTCTGAAAACGGTTGTGACTTCGATGAACGCTTTGATAAATATAATGTTTTCAATACCCATCTAGCTTATATTAACCATCTAGACTTCAAAACGAACAGTGGTTTTGCAAAAATGAAAACTACCTAAAAGTGTCTAAAATCGACTGGAAATCACGAAATAAGCATTTTCAAGTTTTGTTGTTTTTTCATGGTTATTTGCCAAATGTTGTGAGTTTGTGTTTTCTGAAAACGGTTGTGACTTCGATGAACGATTTGATAAATATAATGTTTTCAACACCCATCTAGCTTATATTAACCATCTAGACTTCAAAACGAACAGTGGTTTTGCAAAAATGAAAACTACCTAAAAGTGTCTAAAATCGACTGGAAATCACTAAATAAGCATTTTCAAGTTTTGTTGTTTTTTCATGGTTATTTGCAAAATCCTGTGAGTTTGTGTTTTCTGAAAACGGTTGTGACTTCGATGAACGCTTTGATAAATATAATGTTTTCAACACCCATCTAGCTTATATTAACCATCTAGACTTCAAAACGAACAGTGGTTTTGCAAAAATGAAAACTACCTAAAAGTGTCTAAAATCGACTGGAAATCACGAAATAAGCATTTTCAAGTTTTGTTGTTTTTTCATGGTTATTTGCAAAATCTTGTGAGTTTGGGTTTTCTGAAAACGGTTGTGACTTCGATGAACGCTTTGATAAATATAATGTTTTCAACACCCATCTAGCTTATATTAACCATCTAGACTTCAAAACGAACAGTGGTTTTGCAAAAATGAAAACTACCTAAAAGTGTCTAAAATCGACTGGAAATCACGAAATAAGCATTTTCAAGTTTTGTTGTCTTCTCATGGCTATTTGCAAAATTTTGTGAGTTAGTGTATTCTGAAAACGGTTGTGACTTCGATGAACGCTTTGATAAATATAATGTTTTTAATACCCATCTAGCTTATATTAACCATCTAGACTTCAAAACGAACAGTGGTTTTGCAAAAATGAAAACTACCTAAAAGTGTCTAAAATCGACTGGAAATCACTAAATAAGCATTTTCAAGTTTTGTTGTTTTTTCATGGTTATTTGCAAAATCTTGTGAGTTTGTGTTTTCTGAAAACGGTTGTGACTTCGATGAACACTTTGATAAATATAATGTTTTCAACACCCATCTAGCTTATATTAACCATCTAGACTTCAAAACGAACAGTGGTTTTGCAAAAATGAAAACTACCTAAAAGTGTCTAAAATCGACTGGAAATCCCGAAATAAGCATTTTGAAGTTTTGTTGTTTTTTCATGGTTATTTGCAAGATCTTGTGAGTTAGTGTATTCTGAAAACGGTTGTGACTTCGATGAACGCTTTGATAAATATAATGTTTTCAATACCCATCTAGCTTATATTAACCATCTAGACTTCAAAACGAACAGTGGTTTTGCAAAAATGAAAACTACCTAAAAGTGTCTAAAATCGACTGGAAATCACTAAATAAGCATTTTCAAGTTTTGTTGTTTTTTCATGGTTATTTACAAAATCTTGTGAGTTTGTGTATTCTGAAAACGGTTGTGACTTCGATGAACGCTTTGATAAATATAATGTTTTCAATACCCATCTAGCTTATATTAACCATCTAGACTTCAAAACGAACAGTGGTTTTGCAAAAATGAAAACTACCTAAAAGTGTCTAAAATCGACTGGAAATCACTAAATAAGCATTTTCAAGTTTTGTTGTTTTTTCATGGTTATTTGCAAAATCTTGTGAGTTTGTGTTTTCTGAAAACGGTTGTGACTTCGATGAACGCTTTGATAAATATAATGTTTTCAACACCCATCTAGCTTATATTAACCGTCTAGACTTCAAAACGAACAGTGGTTTTGCAAAAATGAAAACTACCTAAAAGTGTCTAAAATCGACTGGAAATCACGAAATAAGCATTTTCAAGTTTTGTTGTTTTTTCATGGTTATTTGCCAAATGTTGTGAGTTTGTGTTTTCTGAAAACGGTTGTGACTTCGATGAACGATTTGATAAATATAATGTTTTCAACACCCATCTAGCTTATATTAACCATCTAGACTTCAAAACGAACAGTGGTTTTGCAAAAATGAAAACTACCTAAAAGTGTCTAAAATCGACTGGAAATCACTAAATAAGCATTTTCAAGTTTTGTTGTTTTTTCATGGTTATTTACAAAATCTTGTGAGTTTGTGTATTCTGAAAACGGTTGTGACTTCGATGAACGCTTTGATAAATATAATGTTTTCAATACCCATCTAGCTTATATTAACCATCTAGACTTCAAAACGAACAGTGGTTTTGCAAAAATGAAAACTACCTAAAAGTGTCTAAAATCGACTGGAAATCACTAAATAAGCATTTTCAAGTTTTGTTGTTTTTTCATGGTTATTTGCAAAATCTTGTGAGTTTGTGTTTTCTGAAAACGGTTGTGACTTCGATGAACGCTTTGATAAATATAATGTTTTCAACACCCATCTAGCTTATATTAACCGTCTAGACTTCAAAACGAACAGTGGTTTTGCAAAAATGAAAACTACCTAAAAGTGTCTAAAATCGACTGGAAATCACTAAATAAGCATTTTCAAGTTTTGTTGTTTTTTCATGGTTATTTGCAAAATTTTGTGAGTTTGTGTTTTCTGAAAACGGTTGTGACTTCGATGAACGCTTTGATAAATATAATGTTTTCAATACCCATCTAGCTTATATTAACCATCTAGACTTCAAAACGAACAGTGGTTTTGCAAAAATGAAAACTACCTAAAAGTGTCTAAAATCGACTGAAAATCACGAAATAAGCATTTTCAAGTTTTGTTGTTTTTTCATGGTTATTTGCCAAATGTTGTGAGTTTGTGTTTTCTGAAAACGGTTGTGACTTCGATGAACGATTTGATAAATATAATGTTTTCAACACCCATCTAGCTTATATTAACCATCTAGACTTCAAAACGAACAGTGGTTTTGCAAAAATGAAAACTACCTAAAAGTGTCTAAAATCGACTGGAAATCACTAAATAAGCATTTTCAAGTTTTGTTGTTTTTTCATGGTTATTTGCAAAATCCTGTGAGTTTGTGTTTTCTGAAAACGGTTGTGACTTCGATGAACGCTTTGATAAATATAATGTTTTCAACACCCATCTAGCTTATATTAACCATCTAGACTTCAAAACGAACAGTGGTTTTGCAAAAATGAAAACTACCTAAAAGTGTCTAAAATCGACTGGAAATCACGAAATAAGCATTTTCAAGTTTTGTTGTTTTTTCATGGTTATTTGCAAAATCTTGTGAGTTTGGGTTTTCTGAAAACGGTTGTGACTTCGATGAACGCTTTGATAAATATAATGTTTTCAACACCCATCTAGCTTATATTAACCATCTAGACTTCAAAACGAACAGTGGTTTTGCAAAAATGAAAACTACCTAAAAGTGTCTAAAATCGACTGGAAATCACGAAATAAGCATTTTCAAGTTTTGTTGTCTTCTCATGGTTATTTGCAAAATTTTGTGAGTTAGTGTATTCTGAAAACGGTTGTGACTTCGATGAACGCTTTGATAAATATAATGTTTTTAATACCCATCTAGCTTATATTAACCATCTAGACTTCAAAACGAACAGTGGTTTTGCAAAAATGAAAACTACCTAAAAGTGTCTAAAATCGACTGGAAATCACGAAATAAGCATTTTCAAGTTTTGTTGTTTTTTCATGGTTATTTGCCAAATGTTGTGAGTTTGTGTTTTCTGAAAACGGTTGTGACTTCGATGAACGCTTTGATAAATATAATGTTTTCAATACCCATCTAGCTTATATTAACCATCTAGACTTCAAAACGAACAGTGGTTTTGCAAAAATGAAAACTACCTAAAAGTGTCTAAAATCGACTGGAAATCACTAAATAAGCATTTTCAAGTTTTGTTGTTTTTTCATGGTTATTTGCAAAATCTTGTGAGTTTGTGTTTTCTGAAAACGGTTGTGACTTCGATGAACGCTTTGATAAATATAATGTTTTCAACACCCATCTAGCTTATATTAACCGTCTAGACTTCAAAACGAACAGTGGTTTTGCAAAAATGAAAACTACCTAAAAGTGTCTAAAATCGACTGGAAATCACTAAATAAGCATTTTCAAGTTTTGTTGTTTTTTCATGGTTATTTGCAAAATTTTGTGAGTTTGTGTTTTCTGAAAACGGTTGTGACTTCGATGAACGCTTTGATAAATATAATGTTTTCAATACCCATCTAGCTTATATTAACCATCTAGACTTCAAAACGAACAGTGGTTTTGCAAAAATGAAAACTACCTAAAAGTGTCTAAAATCGACTGAAAATCACGAAATAAGCATTTTCAAGTTTTGTTGTTTTTTCATGGTTATTTGCCAAATGTTGTGAGTTTGTGTTTTCTGAAAACGGTTGTGACTTCGATGAACGATTTGATAAATATAATGTTTTCAACACCCATCTAGCTTATATTAACCATCTAGACTTCAAAACGAACAGTGGTTTTGCAAAAATGAAAACTACCTAAAAGTGTCTAAAATCGACTGGAAATCACTAAATAAGCATTTTCAAGTTTTGTTGTTTTTTCATGGTTATTTGCAAAATCCTGTGAGTTTGTGTTTTCTGAAAACGGTTGTGACTTCGATGAACGCTTTGATAAATATAATGTTTTCAACACCCATCTAGCTTATATTAACCATCTAGACTTCAAAACGAACAGTGGTTTTGCAAAAATGAAAACTACCTAAAAGTGTCTAAAATCGACTGGAAATCACGAAATAAGCATTTTCAAGTTTTGTTGTTTTTTCATGGTTATTTGCAAAATCTTGTGAGTTTGGGTTTTCTGAAAACGGTTGTGACTTCGATGAACGCTTTGATAAATATAATGTTTTCAACACCCATCTAGCTTATATTAACCATCTAGACTTCAAAACGAACAGTGGTTTTGCAAAAATGAAAACTACCTAAAAGTGTCTAAAATCGACTGGAAATCACGAAATAAGCATTTTCAAGTTTTGTTGTCTTCTCATGGTTATTTGCAAAATTTTGTGAGTTAGTGTATTCTGAAAACGGTTGTGACTTCGATGAACGCTTTGATAAATATAATGTTTTTAATACCCATCTAGCTTATATTAACCATCTAGACTTCAAAACGAACAGTGGTTTTGCAAAAATGAAAACTACCTAAAAGTGTCTAAAATCGACTGGAAATCACGAAATAAGCATTTTCAAGTTTTGTTGTTTTTTCATGGTTATTTGCCAAATGTTGTGAGTTTGTGTTTTCTGAAAACGGTTGTGACTTCGATGAACGCTTTGATAAATATAATGTTTTCAATACCCATCTAGCTTATATTAACCATCTAGACTTCAAAACGAACAGTGGTTTTGCAAAAATGAAAACTACCTAAAAGTGTCTAAAATCGACTGGAAATCACGAAATAAGCATTTTCAAGTTTTGTTGTCTTTTCATGGCTATTTGCAAAATTTTGTGAGTTAGTGTATTCTGAAAACGGTTGTGACTTCGATGAACGCTTTGATAAATATAATGTTTTCAATACCCATCTAGCTTATATTAACCATCTAGACTTCAAAACGAACAGTGGTTTTGCAAAAATGAAAACTACCTAAAAGTGTCTAAAATCGACTGGAAATCACGAAATAAGCATTTTCAAGTTTTGTTGTTTTTTCATGGTTATTTGCCAAATGTTGTGAGTTTGTGTTTTCTGAAAACGGTTGTGACTTCGATGAACGATTTGATAAATATAATGTTTTCAACACCCATCTAGCTTATATTAACCATCTAGACTTCAAAACGAACAGTGGTTTTGCAAAAATGAAAACTACCTAAAAGTGTCTAAAATCGACTGGAAATCACTAAATAAGCATTTTCAAGTTTTGTTGTTTTTTCATGGTTATTTGCAAAATCCTGTGAGTTTGTGTTTTCTGAAAACGGTTGTGACTTCGATGAACGCTTTGATAAATATAATGTTTTCAACACCCATCTAGCTTATATTAACCATCTAGACTTCAAAACGAACAGTGGTTTTGCAAAAATGAAAACTACCTAAAAGTGTCTAAAATCGACTGGAAATCACGAAATAAGCATTTTCAAGTTTTGTTGTTTTTTCATGGTTATTTGCAAAATCTTGTGAGTTTGGGTTTTCTGAAAACGGTTGTGACTTCGATGAACGCTTTGATAAATATAATGTTTTCAACACCCATCTAGCTTATATTAACCATCTAGACTTCAAAACGAACAGTGGTTTTGCAAAAATGAAAACTACCTAAAAGTGTCTAAAATCGACTGGAAATCACGAAATAAGCATTTTCAAGTTTTGTTGTCTTCTCATGGCTATTTGCAAAATTTTGTGAGTTAGTGTATTCTGAAAACGGTTGTGACTTCGATGAACGCTTTGATAAATATAATGTTTTTAATACCCATCTAGCTTATATTAACCATCTAGACTTCAAAACGAACAGTGGTTTTGCAAAAATGAAAACTACCTAAAAGTGTCTAAAATCGACTGGAAATCACTAAATAAGCATTTTCAAGTTTTGTTGTTTTTTCATGGTTATTTGCAAAATCTTGTGAGTTTGTGTTTTCTGAAAACGGTTGTGACTTCGATGAACACTTTGATAAATATAATGTTTTCAACACCCATCTAGCTTATATTAACCATCTAGACTTCAAAACGAACAGTGGTTTTGCAAAAATGAAAACTACCTAAAAGTGTCTAAAATCGACTGGAAATCCCGAAATAAGCATTTTGAAGTTTTGTTGTTTTTTCATGGTTATTTGCAAGATCTTGTGAGTTAGTGTATTCTGAAAACGGTTGTGACTTCGATGAACGCTTTGATAAATATAATGTTTTCAATACCCATCTAGCTTATATTAACCATCTAGACTTCAAAACGAACAGTGGTTTTGCAAAAATGAAAACTACCTAAAAGTGTCTAAAATCGACTGGAAATCACTAAATAAGCATTTTCAAGTTTTGTTGTTTTTTCATGGTTATTTACAAAATCTTGTGAGTTTGTGTATTCTGAAAACGGTTGTGACTTCGATGAACGCTTTGATAAATATAATGTTTTCAATACCCATCTAGCTTATATTAACCATCTAGACTTCAAAACGAACAGTGGTTTTGCAAAAATGAAAACTACCTAAAAGTGTCTAAAATCGACTGGAAATCACTAAATAAGCATTTTCAAGTTTTGTTGTTTTTTCATGGTTATTTGCAAAATCTTGTGAGTTTGTGTTTTCTGAAAACGGTTGTGACTTCGATGAACGCTTTGATAAATATAATGTTTTCAACACCCATCTAGCTTATATTAACCGTCTAGACTTCAAAACGAACAGTGGTTTTGCAAAAATGAAAACTACCTAAAAGTGTCTAAAATCGACTGGAAATCACGAAATAAGCATTTTCAAGTTTTGTTGTTTTTTCATGGTTATTTGCCAAATGTTGTGAGTTTGTGTTTTCTGAAAACGGTTGTGACTTCGATGAACGATTTGATAAATATAATGTTTTCAACACCCATCTAGCTTATATTAACCATCTAGACTTCAAAACGAACAGTGGTTTTGCAAAAATGAAAACTACCTAAAAGTGTCTAAAATCGACTGGAAATCACTAAATAAGCATTTTCAAGTTTTGTTGTTTTTTCATGGTTATTTGCAAAATCCTGTGAGTTTGTGTTTTCTGAAAACGGTTGTGACTTCGATGAACGCTTTGATAAATATAATGTTTTCAACACCCATCTAGCTTATATTAACCATCTAGACTTCAAAACGAACAGTGGTTTTGCAAAAATGAAAACTACCTAAAAGTGTCTAAAATCGACTGGAAATCACGAAATAAGCATTTTCAAGTTTTGTTGTTTTTTCATGGTTATTTGCAAAATCTTGTGAGTTTGGGTTTTCTGAAAACGGTTGTGACTTCGATGAACGCTTTGATAAATATAATGTTTTCAACACCCATCTAGCTTATATTAACCATCTAGACTTCAAAACGAACAGTGGTTTTGCAAAAATGAAAACTACCTAAAAGTGTCTAAAATCGACTGGAAATCACGAAATAAGCATTTTCAAGTTTTGTTGTCTTCTCATGGTTATTTGCAAAATTTTGTGAGTTAGTGTATTCTGAAAACGGTTGTGACTTCGATGAACGCTTTGATAAATATAATGTTTTTAATACCCATCTAGCTTATATTAACCATCTAGACTTCAAAACGAACAGTGGTTTTGCAAAAATGAAAACTACCTAAAAGTGTCTAAAATCGACTGGAAATCACGAAATAAGCATTTTCAAGTTTTGTTGTTTTTTCATGGTTATTTGCCAAATGTTGTGAGTTTGTGTTTTCTGAAAACGGTTGTGACTTCGATGAACGCTTTGATAAATATAATGTTTTCAATACCCATCTAGCTTATATTAACCATCTAGACTTCAAAACGAACAGTGGTTTTGCAAAAATGAAAACTACCTAAAAGTGTCTAAAATCGACTGGAAATCACGAAATAAGCATTTTCAAGTTTTGTTGTTTTTTCATGGTTATTTGCAAAATCTTGTGAGTTTGTGTTTTCTGAAAACGGTTGTGACTTCGATGAACGCTTTGATAAATATAATGTTTTCAACTCCCATCTAGCTTATATTAACCATCTAGACTTCAAAACGAACAGTGGTTTTGCAAAAATGAAAACTACCTAAAAGTGTCTAAAATCGACTGGAAATCACGAAATAAGCATTTTCAAGTTTTGTTGTCTTTTCATGGCTATTTGCAAAATTTTGTGAGTTAGTGTATTCTGAAAACGGTTGTGACTTCGATGAACGCTTTGATAAATATAATGTTTTCAACACCCATCTAGCTTATATTAACCATCTAGACTTCAAAATGAACAGTGGTTTTGCAAAAATGAAAACTACCTAAAAGTGTCTAAAATCGACTGGAAATCACGAAATAAGCATTTTCAAGTTTTGTTGATTTTTCATGGTTATTTGCAAAATCTTGTGAGTTTGTGTTTTCTGAAAACGCTTGTGACTTCGATGAACGCTTTGATAAATATAATGTTTTCAACACCCATCTAGCTAATATTAACCATCTAGACTTCAAAACGAACAGTGGTTTTGCAAAAATGAAAACTACCTAAAAGTGTCTAAAATCGACTGGAAATCACGAAATAAGCATTTTCAAGTTTTGTTGTCTTTTCATGGCTATTTGCAAAATTTTGTGAGTTAGTGTATTCTGAAAACGGTTGTGACTTCGATGAACGCTTTGATAAATATAATGTTTTCAATACCCATCTAGCTTATATTAACCATCTAGACTTCAAAACGAACAGTGGTTTTGCAAAAATGAAAACTACCTAAAAGTGTCTAAAATCGACTGGAAATCACGAAATAAGCATTTTCAAGTTTTGTTGTTTTTTCATGGTTATTTGCCAAATGTTGTGAGTTTGTGTTTTCTGAAAACGGTTGTGACTTCGATGAACGATTTGATAAATATAATGTTTTCAACACCCATCTAGCTTATATTAACCATCTAGACTTCAAAACGAACAGTGGTTTTGCAAAAATGAAAACTACCTAAAAGTGTCTAAAATCGACTGGAAATCACTAAATAAGCATTTTCAAGTTTTGTTGTTTTTTCATGGTTATTTGCAAAATCCTGTGAGTTTGTGTTTTCTGAAAACGGTTGTGACTTCGATGAACGCTTTGATAAATATAATGTTTTCAACACCCATCTAGCTTATATTAACCATCTAGACTTCAAAACGAACAGTGGTTTTGCAAAAATGAAAACTACCTAAAAGTGTCTAAAATCGACTGGAAATCACGAAATAAGCATTTTCAAGTTTTGTTGTTTTTTCATGGTTATTTGCAAAATCTTGTGAGTTTGGGTTTTCTGAAAACGGTTGTGACTTCGATGAACGCTTTGATAAATATAATGTTTTCAACACCCATCTAGCTTATATTAACCATCTAGACTTCAAAACGAACAGTGGTTTTGCAAAAATGAAAACTACCTAAAAGTGTCTAAAATCGACTGGAAATCACGAAATAAGCATTTTCAAGTTTTGTTGTCTTCTCATGGCTATTTGCAAAATTTTGTGAGTTAGTGTATTCTGAAAACGGTTGTGACTTCGATGAACGCTTTGATAAATATAATGTTTTTAATACCCATCTAGCTTATATTAACCATCTAGACTTCAAAACGAACAGTGGTTTTGCAAAAATGAAAACTACCTAAAAGTGTCTAAAATCGACTGGAAATCACGAAATAAGCATTTTCAAGTTTTGTTGTTTTTTCATGGTTATTTGCCAAATGTTGTGAGTTTGTGTTTTCTGAAAACGGTTGTGACTTCGATGAACGCTTTGATAAATATAATGTTTTCAACACCCATCTAGCTTATATTAACCATCTAGACTTCAAAACGAACAGTGGTTTTGCAAAAATGAAAACTACCTAAAAGTGTCTAAAATCGACTGGAAATCCCGAAATAAGCATTTTGAAGTTTTGTTGTTTTTTCATGGTTATTTGCAAGATCTTGTGAGTTAGTGTATTCTGAAAACGGTTGTGACTTCGATGAACGCTTTGATAAATATAATGTTTTCAATACCCATCTAGCTTATATTAACCATCTAGACTTCAAAACGAACAGTGGTTTTGCAAAAATGAAAACTACCTAAAAGTGTCTAAAATCGACTGGAAATCACTAAATAAGCATTTTCAAGTTTTGTTGTTTTTTCATGGTTATTTACAAAATCTTGTGAGTTTGTGTATTCTGAAAATGGTTGTGACTTCGATGAACGCTTTGATAAATATAATGTTTTCAATACCCATCTAGCTTATATTAACCATCTAGACTTCAAAACGAACAGTGGTTTTGCAAAAATGAAAACTACCTAAAAGTGTCTAAAATCGACTGGAAATCACTAAATAAGCATTTACAAGTTTTGTTGTTTTTCATGGTTATTTGCAAAATCTTGTGAGTTTGTGTTTTCTGAAAACGGTTGTGACTTCGATGAACGCTTTGATAAATATAATGTTTTCAACACCCATCTAGCTTATATTAACCGTCTAGACTTCAAAACGAACAGTGGTTTTGCAAAAATGAAAACTACCTAAAAGTGTCTAAAATCGACTGGAAATCACTAAATAAGCATTTTCAAGTTTTGTTGTTTTTTCATGGTTATTTGCAAAATTTTGTGAGTTTGTGTTTTCTGAAAACGGTTGTGACTTCGATGAACGCTTTGATAAATATAATGTTTTCAATACCCATCTAGCTTATATTAACCATCTAGACTTCAAAACGAACAGTGGTTTTGCAAAAATGAAAACTACCTAAAAGTGTCTAAAATCGACTGGAAATCACGAAATAAGCATTTTCAAGTTTTGTTGTTTTTTCATGGTTATTTGCCAAATGTTGTGAGTTTGTGTTTTCTGAAAACGGTTGTGACTTCGATGAACGATTTGATAAATATAATGTTTTCAACACCCATCTAGCTTATATTAACCATCTAGACTTCAAAACGAACAGTGGTTTTGCAAAAATGAAAACTACCTAAAAGTGTCTAAAATCGACTGGAAATCACTAAATAAGCATTTTCAAGTTTTGTTGTTTTTTCATGGTTATTTGCAAAATCCTGTGAGTTTGTGTTTTCTGAAAACGGTTGTGACTTCGATGAACGCTTTGATAAATATAATGTTTTCAACACCCATCTAGCTTATATTAACCATCTAGACTTCAAAACGAACAGTGGTTTTGCAAAAATGAAAACTACCTAAAAGTGTCTAAAATCGACTGGAAATCACGAAATAAGCATTTTCAAGTTTTGTTGTTTTTTCATGGTTATTTGCAAAATCTTGTGAGTTTGGGTTTTCTGAAAACGGTTGTGACTTCGATGAACGCTTTGATAAATATAATGTTTTCAACACCCATCTAGCTTATATTAACCATCTAGACTTCAAAACGAACAGTGGTTTTGCAAAAATGAAAACTACCTAAAAGTGTCTAAAATCGACTGGAAATCACGAAATAAGCATTTTCAAGTTTTGTTGTCTTCTCATGGTTATTTGCAAAATTTTGTGAGTTAGTGTATTCTGAAAACGGTTGTGACTTCGATGAACGCTTTGATAAATATAATGTTTTTAATACCCATCTAGCTTATATTAACCATCTAGACTTCAAAACGAACAGTGGTTTTGCAAAAATGAAAACTACCTAAAAGTGTCTAAAATCGACTGGAAATCACGAAATAAGCATTTTCAAGTTTTGTTGTTTTTTCATGGTTATTTGCCAAATGTTGTGAGTTTGTGTTTTCTGAAAACGGTTGTGACTTCGATGAACGCTTTGATAAATATAATGTTTTCAATACCCATCTAGCTTATATTAACCATCTAGACTTCAAAACGAACAGTGGTTTTGCAAAAATGAAAACTACCTAAAAGTGTCTAAAATCGACTGGAAATCACTAAATAAGCATTTTCAAGTTTTGTTGTTTTTTCATGGTTATTTGCAAAATCTTGTGAGTTTGTGTTTTCTGAAAACGGTTGTGACTTCGATGAACGCTTTGATAAATATAATGTTTTCAACACCCATCTAGCTTATATTAACCATCTAGACTTCAAAACGAACAGTGGTTTTGCAAAAATGAAAACTACCTAAAAGTGTCTAAAATCGACTGGAAATCCCGAAATAAGCATTTTGAAGTTTTGTTGTTTTTTCATGGTTATTTGCAAGATCTTGTGAGTTAGTGTATTCTGAAAACGGTTGTGACTTCGATGAACGCTTTGATAAATATAATGTTTTCAATACCCATCTAGCTTATATTAACCATCTAGACTTCAAAACGAACAGTGGTTTTGCAAAAATGAAAACTACCTAAAAGTGTCTAAAATCGACTGGAAATCACTAAATAAGCATTTTCAAGTTTTGTTGTTTTTTCATGGTTATTTGCAAAATCCTGTGAGTTTGTGTTTTCTGAAAACGGTTGTGACTTCGATGAACGCTTTGATAAATATAATGTTTTCAACACCCATCTAGCTTATATTAACCATCTAGACTTCAAAACGAACAGTGGTTTTGCAAAAATGAAAACTACCTAAAAGTGTCTAAAATCGACTGGAAATCACGAAATAAGCATTTTCAAGTTTTGTTGTCTTCTCATGGTTATTTGCAAAATTTTGTGAGTTAGTGTATTCTGAAAACGGTTGTGACTTCGATGAACGCTTTGATAAATATAATGTTTTCAATACCCATCTAGCTTATATTAACCATCTAGACTTCAAAACGAACAGTGGTTTTGCAAAAATGAAAACTACCTAAAAGTGTCTAAAATCGACTGGAAATCACTAAATAAGCATTTTCAAGTTTTGTTGTTTTTTCATGGTTATTTGCAAAATCTTGTGAGTTTGTGTTTTCTGAAAACGGTTGTGACTTCGATGAACGCTTTGATAAATATAATGTTTTCAACACCCATCTAGCTTATATTAACCATCTAGACTTCAAAACGAACAGTGGTTTTGCAAAAATGAAAACTACCTAAAAGTGTCTAAAATCGACTGGAAATCCCGAAATAAGCATTTTGAAGTTTTGTTGTTTTTTCATGGTTATTTGCAAGATCTTGTGAGTTAGTGTATTCTGAAAACGGTTGTGACTTCGATGAACGCTTTGATAAATATAATGTTTTCAATACCCATCTAGCTTATATTAACCATCTAGACTTCAAAATGAACAGTGGTTTTGCAAAAATGAAAACTACCTAAAAGTGTCTAAAATCGACTGGAAATCACGAAATAAGCATTTTCAAGTTTTGTTGATTTTTCATGGTTATTTGCAAAATCTTGTGAGTTTGTGTTTTCTGAAAACGCTTGTGACTTCGATGAACGCTTTGATAAATATAATGTTTTCAACACCCATCTAGCTAATATTAACCATCTAGACTTCAAAACGAACAGTGGTTTTGCAAAAATGAAAACTACCTAAAAGTGTCTAAAATCGACTGGAAATCACGAAATAAGCATTTTCAAGTTTTGTTGTCTTTTCATGGCTATTTGCAAAATTTTGTGAGTTAGTGTATTCTGAAAACGGTTGTGACTTCGATGAACGCTTTGATAAATATAATGTTTTCAATACCCATCTAGCTTATATTAACCATCTAGACTTCAAAACGAACAGTGGTTTTGCAAAAATGAAAACTACCTAAAAGTGTCTAAAATCGACTGGAAATCACGAAATAAGCATTTTCAAGTTTTGTTGTTTTTTCATGGTTATTTGCCAAATGTTGTGAGTTTGTGTTTTCTGAAAACGGTTGTGACTTCGATGAACGATTTGATAAATATAATGTTTTCAACACCCATCTAGCTTATATTAACCATCTAGACTTCAAAACGAACAGTGGTTTTGCAAAAATGAAAACTACCTAAAAGTGTCTAAAATCGACTGGAAATCACTAAATAAGCATTTTCAAGTTTTGTTGTTTTTTCATGGTTATTTGCAAAATCCTGTGAGTTTGTGTTTTCTGAAAACGGTTGTGACTTCGATGAACGCTTTGATAAATATAATGTTTTCAACACCCATCTAGCTTATATTAACCATCTAGACTTCAAAACGAACAGTGGTTTTGCAAAAATGAAAACTACCTAAAAGTGTCTAAAATCGACTGGAAATCACGAAATAAGCATTTTCAAGTTTTGTTGTTTTTTCATGGTTATTTGCAAAATCTTGTGAGTTTGGGTTTTCTGAAAACGGTTGTGACTTCGATGAACGCTTTGATAAATATAATGTTTTCAACACCCATCTAGCTTATATTAACCATCTAGACTTCAAAACGAACAGTGGTTTTGCAAAAATGAAAACTACCTAAAAGTGTCTAAAATCGACTGGAAATCACGAAATAAGCATTTTCAAGTTTTGTTGTCTTCTCATGGCTATTTGCAAAATTTTGTGAGTTAGTGTATTCTGAAAACGGTTGTGACTTCGATGAACGCTTTGATAAATATAATGTTTTTAATACCCATCTAGCTTATATTAACCATCTAGACTTCAAAACGAACAGTGGTTTTGCAAAAATGAAAACTACCTAAAAGTGTCTAAAATCGACTGGAAATCACGAAATAAGCATTTTCAAGTTTTGTTGTTTTTTCATGGTTATTTGCCAAATGTTGTGAGTTTGTGTTTTCTGAAAACGGTTGTGACTTCGATGAACGCTTTGATAAATATAATGTTTTCAACACCCATCTAGCTTATATTAACCATCTAGACTTCAAAACGAACAGTGGTTTTGCAAAAATGAAAACTACCTAAAAGTGTCTAAAATCGACTGGAAATCCCGAAATAAGCATTTTGAAGTTTTGTTGTTTTTTCATGGTTATTTGCAAGATCTTGTGAGTTAGTGTATTCTGAAAACGGTTGTGACTTCGATGAACGCTTTGATAAATATAATGTTTTCAATACCCATCTAGCTTATATTAACCATCTAGACTTCAAAACGAACAGTGGTTTTGCAAAAATGAAAACTACCTAAAAGTGTCTAAAATCGACTGGAAATCACTAAATAAGCATTTTCAAGTTTTGTTGTTTTTTCATGGTTATTTACAAAATCTTGTGAGTTTGTGTATTCTGAAAACGGTTGTGACTTCGATGAACGCTTTGATAAATATAATGTTTTCAATACCCATCTAGCTTATATTAACCATCTAGACTTCAAAACGAACAGTGGTTTTGCAAAAATGAAAACTACCTAAAAGTGTCTAAAATCGACTGGAAATCACTAAATAAGCATTTTCAAGTTTTGTTGTTTTTCATGGTTATTTGCAAAATCTTGTGAGTTTGTGTTTTCTGAAAACGGTTGTGACTTCGATGAACGCTTTGATAAATATAATGTTTTCAACACCCATCTAGCTTATATTAACCGTCTAGACTTCAAAACGAACAGTGGTTTTGCAAAAATGAAAACTACCTAAAAGTGTCTAAAATCGACTGGAAATCACTAAATAAGCATTTTCAAGTTTTGTTGTTTTTTCATGGTTATTTGCAAAATTTTGTGAGTTTGTGTTTTCTGAAAACGGTTGTGACTTCGATGAACGCTTTGATAAATATAATGTTTTCAATACCCATCTAGCTTATATTAACCATCTAGACTTCAAAACGAACAGTGGTTTTGCAAAAATGAAAACTACCTAAAAGTGTCTAAAATCGACTGGAAATCACGAAATAAGCATTTTCAAGTTTTGTTGTTTTTTCATGGTTATTTGCCAAATGTTGTGAGTTTGTGTTTTCTGAAAACGGTTGTGACTTCGATGAACGATTTGATAAATATAATGTTTTCAACACCCATCTAGCTTATATTAACCATCTAGACTTCAAAACGAACAGTGGTTTTGCAAAAATGAAAACTACCTAAAAGTGTCTAAAATCGACTGGAAATCACTAAATAAGCATTTTCAAGTTTTGTTGTTTTTTCATGGTTATTTGCAAAATCCTGTGAGTTTGTGTTTTCTGAAAACGGTTGTGACTTCGATGAACGCTTTGATAAATATAATGTTTTCAACACCCATCTAGCTTATATTAACCATCTAGACTTCAAAACGAACAGTGGTTTTGCAAAAATGAAAACTACCTAAAAGTGTCTAAAATCGACTGGAAATCACGAAATAAGCATTTTCAAGTTTTGTTGTTTTTTCATGGTTATTTGCAAAATCTTGTGAGTTTGGGTTTTCTGAAAACGGTTGTGACTTCGATGAACGCTTTGATAAATATAATGTTTTCAACACCCATCTAGCTTATATTAACCATCTAGACTTCAAAACGAACAGTGGTTTTGCAAAAATGAAAACTACCTAAAAGTGTCTAAAATCGACTGGAAATCACGAAATAAGCATTTTCAAGTTTTGTTGTCTTCTCATGGTTATTTGCAAAATTTTGTGAGTTAGTGTATTCTGAAAACGGTTGTGACTTCGATGAACGCTTTGATAAATATAATGTTTTTAATACCCATCTAGCTTATATTAACCATCTAGACTTCAAAACGAACAGTGGTTTTGCAAAAATGAAAACTACCTAAAAGTGTCTAAAATCGACTGGAAATCACGAAATAAGCATTTTCAAGTTTTGTTGTTTTTTCATGGTTATTTGCCAAATGTTGTGAGTTTGTGTTTTCTGAAAACGGTTGTGACTTCGATGAACGCTTTGATAAATATAATGTTTTCAATACCCATCTAGCTTATATTAACCATCTAGACTTCAAAACGAACAGTGGTTTTGCAAAAATGAAAACTACCTAAAAGTGTCTAAAATCGACTGGAAATCACTAAATAAGCATTTTCAAGTTTTGTTGTTTTTTCATGGTTATTTGCAAAATCTTGTGAGTTTGTGTTTTCTGAAAACGGTTGTGACTTCGATGAACGCTTTGATAAATATAATGTTTTCAACACCCATCTAGCTTATATTAACCATCTAGACTTCAAAACGAACAGTGGTTTTGCAAAAATGAAAACTACCTAAAAGTGTCTAAAATCGACTGGAAATCCCGAAATAAGCATTTTGAAGTTTTGTTGTTTTTTCATGGTTATTTGCAAGATCTTGTGAGTTAGTGTATTCTGAAAACGGTTGTGACTTCGATGAACGCTTTGATAAATATAATGTTTTCAATACCCATCTAGCTTATATTAACCATCTAGACTTCAAAACGAACAGTGGTTTTGCAAAAATGAAAACTACCTAAAAGTGTCTAAAATCGACTGGAAATCACTAAATAAGCATTTTCAAGTTTTGTTGTTTTTTCATGGTTATTTGCAAAATCCTGTGAGTTTGTGTTTTCTGAAAACGGTTGTGACTTCGATGAACGCTTTGATAAATATAATGTTTTCAACACCCATCTAGCTTATATTAACCATCTAGACTTCAAAACGAACAGTGGTTTTGCAAAAATGAAAACTACCTAAAAGTGTCTAAAATCGACTGGAAATCACGAAATAAGCATTTTCAAGTTTTGTTGTTTTTTCATGGTTATTTGCAAAATCTTGTGAGTTTGGGTTTTCTGAAAACGGTTGTGACTTCGATGAACGCTTTGATAAATATAATGTTTTCAACACCCATCTAGCTTATATTAACCATCTAGACTTCAAAACGAACAGTGGTTTTGCAAAAATGAAAACTACCTAAAAGTGTCTAAAATCGACTGGAAATCACGAAATAAGCATTTTCAAGTTTTGTTGTCTTCTCATGGTTATTTGCAAAATTTTGTGAGTTAGTGTATTCTGAAAACGGTTGTGACTTCGATGAACGCTTTGATAAATATAATGTTTTCAATACCCATCTAGCTTATATTAACCATCTAGACTTCAAAACGAACAGTGGTTTTGCAAAAATGAAAACTACCTAAAAGTGTCTAAAATCGACTGGAAATCACTAAATAAGCATTTTCAAGTTTTGTTGTTTTTTCATGGTTATTTGCAAAATCTTGTGAGTTTGTGTTTTCTGAAAACGGTTGTGACTTCGATGAACGCTTTGATAAATATAATGTTTTCAACACCCATCTAGCTTATATTAACCATCTAGACTTCAAAACGAACAGTGGTTTTGCAAAAATGAAAACTACCTAAAAGTGTCTAAAATCGACTGGAAATCCCGAAATAAGCATTTTGAAGTTTTGTTGTTTTTTCATGGTTATTTGCAAGATCTTGTGAGTTAGTGTATTCTGAAAACGGTTGTGACTTCGATGAACGCTTTGATAAATATAATGTTTTCAATACCCATCTAGCTTATATTAACCATCTAGACTTCAAAACGAACAGTGGTTTTGCAAAAATGAAAACTACCTAAAAGTGTCTAAAATCGACTGGAAATCACTAAATAAGCATTTTCAAGTTTTGTTGTTTTTTCATGGTTATTTGCAAAATCTTGTGAGTTTGTGTTTTCTGAAAACGGTTGTGACTTCGATGAACGCTTTGATAAATATAATGTTTTCAACACCCATCTAGCTTATATTAACCGTCTAGACTTCAAAACGAACAGTGGTTTTGCAAAAATGAAAACTACCTAAAAGTGTCTAAAATCGACTGGAAATCACTAAATAAGCATTTTCAAGTTTTGTTGTTTTTTCATGGTTATTTGCAAAATTTTGTGAGTTTGTGTTTTCTGAAAACGGTTGTGACTTCGATGAACGCTTTGATAAATATAATGTTTTCAATACCCATCTAGCTTATATTAACCATCTAGACTTCAAAACGAACAGTGGTTTTGCAAAAATGAAAACTACCTAAAAGTGTCTAAAATCGACTGGAAATCACGAAATAAGCATTTTCAAGTTTTGTTGTTTTTTCATGGTTATTTGCCAAATGTTGTGAGTTTGTGTTTTCTGAAAACGGTTGTGACTTCGATGAACGATTTGATAAATATAATGTTTTCAACACCCATCTAGCTTATATTAACCATCTAGACTTCAAAACGAACAGTGGTTTTGCAAAAATGAAAACTACCTAAAAGTGTCTAAAATCGACTGGAAATCACTAAATAAGCATTTTCAAGTTTTGTTGTTTTTTCATGGTTATTTGCAAAATCCTGTGAGTTTGTGTTTTCTGAAAACGGTTGTGACTTCGATGAACGCTTTGATAAATATAATGTTTTCAACACCCATCTAGCTTATATTAACCATCTAGACTTCAAAACGAACAGTGGTTTTGCAAAAATGAAAACTACCTAAAAGTGTCTAAAATCGACTGGAAATCACGAAATAAGCATTTTCAAGTTTTGTTGTTTTTTCATGGTTATTTGCAAAATCTTGTGAGTTTGGGTTTTCTGAAAACGGTTGTGACTTCGATGAACGCTTTGATAAATATAATGTTTTCAACACCCATCTAGCTTATATTAACCATCTAGACTTCAAAACGAACAGTGGTTTTGCAAAAATGAAAACTACCTAAAAGTGTCTAAAATCGACTGGAAATCACGAAATAAGCATTTTCAAGTTTTGTTGTCTTCTCATGGTTATTTGCAAAATTTTGTGAGTTAGTGTATTCTGAAAACGGTTGTGACTTCGATGAACGCTTTGATAAATATAATGTTTTTAATACCCATCTAGCTTATATTAACCATCTAGACTTCAAAACGAACAGTGGTTTTGCAAAAATGAAAACTACCTAAAAGTGTCTAAAATCGACTGGAAATCCCGAAATAAGCATTTTGAAGTTTTGTTGTTTTTTCATGGTTATTTGCCAAATGTTGTGAGTTTGTGTTTTCTGAAAACGGTTGTGACTTCGATGAACGCTTTGATAAATATAATGTTTTCAATACCCATCTAGCTTATATTAACCATCTAGACTTCAAAACGAACAGTGGTTTTGCAAAAATGAAAACTACCTAAAAGTGTCTAAAATCGACTGGAAATCACTAAATAAGCATTTTCAAGTTTTGTTGTTTTTTCATGGTTATTTGCAAAATCTTGTGAGTTTGTGTTTTCTGAAAACGGTTGTGACTTCGATGAACGCTTTGATAAATATAATGTTTTCAACACCCATCTAGCTTATATTAACCATCTAGACTTCAAAACGAACAGTGGTTTTGCAAAAATGAAAACTACCTAAAAGTGTCTAAAATCGACTGGAAATCCCGAAATAAGCATTTTGAAGTTTTGTTGTTTTTTCATGGTTATTTGCAAGATCTTGTGAGTTAGTGTATTCTGAAAACGGTTGTGACTTCGATGAACGCTTTGATAAATATAATGTTTTCAATACCCATCTAGCTTATATTAACCATCTAGACTTCAAAACGAACAGTGGTTTTGCAAAAATGAAAACTACCTAAAAGTGTCTAAAATCGACTGGAAATCACTAAATAAGCATTTTCAAGTTTTGTTGTTTTTTCATGGTTATTTGCAAAATCCTGTGAGTTTGTGTTTTCTGAAAACGGTTGTGACTTCGATGAACGCTTTGATAAATATAATGTTTTCAACACCCATCTAGCTTATATTAACCATCTAGACTTCAAAACGAACAGTGGTTTTGCAAAAATGAAAACTACCTAAAAGTGTCTAAAATCGACTGGAAATCACGAAATAAGCATTTTCAAGTTTTGTTGTTTTTTCATGGTTATTTGCAAAATCTTGTGAGTTTGTGTTTTCTGAAAACGGTTGTGACTTCGATGAACGCTTTGATAAATATAATGTTTTCAACACCCATCTAGCTTATATTAACCATCTAAACTTCAAAACGAACAGTGGTTTTGCAAAAATGAAAACTACCTAAAAGTGTCTAAAATCGACTGGAAATCCCGAAATAAGCATTTTGAAGTTTTGTTGTTTTTTCATGGTTATTTGCAAGATCTTGTGAGTTAGTGTATTCTGAAAACGGTTGTGACTTCGATGAACGCTTTGATAAATATAATGTTTTCAATACCCATCTAGCTTATATTAACCATCTAGACTTCAAAACGAACAGTGGTTTTGCAAAAATGAAAACTACCTAAAAGTGTCTAAAATCGACTGGAAATCACTAAATAAGCATTTTCAAGTTTTGTTGTTTTTTCATGGTTATTTGCAAAATCTTGTGAGTTTGTGTTTTCTGAAAACGGTTGTGACTTCGATGAACGCTTTGATAAATATAATGTTTTCAACACCCATCTAGCTTATATTAACCGTCTAGACTTCAAAACGAACAGTGGTTTTGCAAAAATGAAAACTACCTAAAAGTGTCTAAAATCGACTGGAAATCACTAAATAAGCATTTTCAAGTTTTGTTGTTTTTTCATGGTTATTTGCAAAATTTTGTGAGTTTGTGTTTTCTGAAAACGGTTGTGACTTCGATGAACGCTTTGATAAATATAATGTTTTCAATACCCATCTAGCTTATATTAACCATCTAGACTTCAAAATGAACAGTGGTTTTGCAAAAATGAAAACTACCTAAAAGTGTCTAAAATCGACTGGAAATCACTAAATAAGCATTTTGAAGTTTTGTTGTTTTTTCATGGTTATTTGCCAAATGTTGTGAGTTAGTGTATTCTGAAAACGGTTGTGACTTCGATGAACGCTTTGATAAATATAATGTTTTCAATACCCATCTAGCTTATATTAACCATCTAGACTTCAAAACGAACAGTGGTTTTGCAAAAATGAAAACTACCTAAAAGTGTCTAAAATTGACTGGAAATCACTAAATAAGCATTTTCAAGTTTTGTTGTTTTTTCATGGTTATTTGCAAAATCTTGTGAGTTTGTGTTTTCTGAAAACGGTTGTGACTTCGATGAACGCTTTGATAAATATAATGTTTTCAACACCCATCTAGCTTATATTAACCATCTAGACTTCAAAACGAACAGTGGTTTTGCAAAAATGAAAACTACCTAAAAGTGTCTAAAATCGACTGGAAATCACTAAATAAGCATTTTCAAGTTTTGTTGTTTTTTCATGGTTATTTGCAAAATCTTGTGAGTTTGTGTTTTCTGAAAACGGTTGTGACTTCGATGAACGCTTTGATAAATATAATGTTTTCAACACCCATCTAGCTTATATTAACCATCTAGACTTCAAAACGAACAGTGGTTTTGCAAGAATGAAAACTACCTAAAAGTGTCTAAAATCGACTGGAAATCACGAAATAAGCATTTTCAAGTTTTGTTGTTTTTTCATGGATATTTGCAAAATCTTGTGAGTTAGTGTATTCTGAAAACAGTTGTGACTTCGATGAACGCTTTGATAAATATAATGTTTTCAACACCCATCTAGCTTATATTAACCATCTAGACTTCAAAACGAACAGTGGTTTTGCAAAAATGAAAACTACCTAAAAGTGTCTAAAATCGACTGGAAATCACTAAATAAGCATTTTCAAGTTTTGTTGTTTTTTTCATGGTTACTTGCAAAATCTTGTGAGTTTGTGTATTCTGAAAACGGTTGTGACTTCGATGAACGCTTTGATAAATATAATGTTTTCAATACCCATCTAGCTTATATTAGCCATCTAGACTTCAAAACGAACAGTGGTTTTGCAAAAATGAAAACTACCTAAAAGTGTCTAAAATCGACTGGAAATCACGAAATAAGCATTTTCAAGTTTTGTTGATTTTTCATGGTTATTTGCAAAATCTTGTGAGTTTGTGTTTTCTGAAAACGGTTGTGACTTCGATGAACGCTTTGATAAATATAATGTTTTCAACACCCATCTAGCTAATATTAACCATCTAGACTTCAAAACGAACAGTGGTTTTGCAAAAATGAAAACTACCTAAAAGTGTCTAAAATCGACTGGAAATCACTAAATAAGCATTTTCAAGTTTTGTTGTTTTTTCATGGTTACTTGCAAAATCTTGTGAGTTTGTGTATTCTGAAAACGGTTGTGACTTCGATGAACGCTTTGATAAATATAATGTTTTCAATACCCATCTAGCTTATATTAGCCATCTAGACTTCAAAACGAACAGTGGTTTTGCAAAAATGAAAACTACCTAAAAGTGTCTAAAATCGACTGGAAATCACGAAATAAGCATTTTCAAGTTTTGTTGATTTTTCATGGTTATTTGCAAAATCTTGTGAGTTTGTGTTTTCTGAAAACGGTTGTGACTTCGATGAACGCTTTGATAAATATAATGTTTTCAACACCCATCTAGCTAATATTAACCATCTAGACTTCAAAACGAACAGTGGTTTTGCAAAAATGAAAACTACCTAAAAGTGTCTAAAATCGACTGGAAATCACGAAATAAGCATTTTCAAGTTTTGTTGTCTTTTCATGGCTATTTGCAAAATTTTGTGAGTTATTTTTTTCTGAAAACGGTTGTGACTTCGATGAACGCTTTGATAAATATAATGTTTTCAATACCCATCTAGCTTATATTAACCATCTAGACTTCAAAATGAACAGTGGTTTTGCAAATATGAAAACTACCTAAAAGTGTCTAAAATCGACTGGAAATCACTAAATAAGCATTTTGAAGTTTTGTTGTTTTTTCATGGTTATTTGCCAAATGTTGTGAGTTAGTGTATTCTGAAAACGGTTGTGACTTCGATGAACGCTTTGATAAATATAATGTTTTCAATACCCATCTAGCTTATATTAACCATCTAGACTTCAAAACGAACAGTGGTTTTGCAAAAATGAAAACTACCTAAAAGTGTCTAAAATTGACTGGAAATCACTAAATAAGCATTTTCAAGTTTTGTTGTTTTTTCATGGTTATTTGCAAAATCTTGTGAGTTTGTGTTTTCTGAAAACGGTTGTGACTTCGATGAACGCTTTGATAAATATAATGTTTTCAACACCCATCTAACTTATATTAACCATCTAGACTTCAAAACGAACAGTGGTTTTGCAAAAATGAAAACTACCTAAAAGTGTCTAAAATCGACTGGAAATCACGAAATAAGCATTTTCAAGTTTTGTTGTCTTTTCATGGCTATTTGCAAAATTTTGTGAGTTAGTGTATTCTGAAAACGGTTGTGACTTCGATGAACGCTTTGATAAATATAATGTTTTCAATACCCATCTAGCTTATATTAACCATCTAGACTTCAAAACGAACAGTGGTTTTGCAAAAATGAAAACTACCTAAAAGTGTCTAAAATCGACTGGAAATCACGAAATAAGCATTTTCAAGTTTTGTTGTTTTTTCATGGTTATTTGCCAAATGTTGTGAGTTTGTGTTTTCTGAAAACGGTTGTGACTTCGATGAACGCTTTGATAAATATAATGTTTTCAACACCCATCTAGCTTATATTAACCATCTAGACTTCAAAACGAACAGTGGTTTTCCAAAAATGAAAACTACCTAAAAGTGTCTAAAATCGACTGGAAATCACGAAATAAGCATTTTCAAGTTTTGTTGTTTTTTCATGGATATTTGCAAAATCTTGTGAGTTAGTGTATTCTGAAAACGGTTGTGACTTCGATGAACGCTTTGATAAATATAATGTTTTCAACACCCATCTAGCTTATATTAACCATCTAGACTTCAAAACGAACATTGGTTTTGCAAAAATGAAAACTACCTAAAAGTGTCTAAAATCGACTGGAAATCACTAAATAAGCATTTTCAAGTTTTGTTGTTTTTTCATGGTTACTTGCAAAATCTTGTGAGTTTGTGTATTCTGAAAACGGTTGTGACTTCGATGAACGCTTTGATAAATATAATGTTTTCAATACCCATCTAGCTTATATTAACCATCTAGACTTCAAAACGAACAGTGGTTTTGCAAAAATGAAAACTACCTAAAAGTGTCTAAAATCGACTGGAAATCACTAAATAAGCATTTTGAAGTTTTGTTGTTTTTTCATGGTTATTTGCCAAATGTTGTGAGTTAGTGTATTCTGAAAACGGTTGTGACTTCGATGAACGCTTTGATAAATATAATGTTTTCAATACCCATCTAGCTTATATTAACCATCTAGACTTCAAAACGAACAGTGGTTTTGCAAAAATGAAAACTACCTAAAAGTGTCTAAAATCGACGGGAAATCACGAAATAAGCATTTTCAAGTTTTGTTGTTTTTTCATGGTTATTTGCAAAATTTTGTGAGTTATTTTTTTCTGAAAACGGTTGTGACTTCGATGAACGCTTTGATAAATATAATGTTTTCAATACCCATCTAGCTTATATTAACCATCTAGACTTCAAAATGAACAGTGGTTTTGCAAAAATGAAAACTACCTAAAAGTGTCTAAAATCGACTGGAAATCACTAAATAAGCATTTTGAAGTTTTGTTGTTTTTTCATGGTTATTTGCCAAATGTTGTGAGTTAGTGTATTCTGAAAACGGTTGTGACTTCGATGAACGCTTTGATAAATATAATGTTTTCAATACCCATCTAGCTTATATTAACCATCTAGACTTCAAAACGAACAGTGGTTTTGCAAAAATGAAAACTACCTAAAAGTGTCTAAAATTGACTGGAAATCACTAAATAAGCATTTTCAAGTTTTGTTGTTTTTTCATGGTTATTTGCAAAATCTTGTGAGTTTGTGTTTTCTGAAAACGGTTGTGACTTCGATGAACGCTTTGATAAATATAATGTTTTCAACACCCATCTAGCTTATATTAACCATCTAGACTTCAAAACGAACAGTGGTTTTGCAAAAATGAAAACTACCTAAAAGTGTCTAAAATCGACTGGAAATCACGAAATAAGCATTTTCAAGTTTTGTTGTCTTTTCATGGCTATTTGCAAAATTTTGTGAGTTAGTGTATTCTGAAAACGGTTGTGACTTCGATGAACGCTTTGATAAATATAATGTTTTCAATACCCATCTAGCTTATATTAACCATCTAGACTTCAAAACGAACAGTGGTTTTGCAAAAATGAAAACTACCTAAAAGTGTCTAAAATCGACTGGAAATCACGAAATAAGCATTTTCAAGTTTTGTTGTTTTTTCATGGTTATTTGCCAAATGTTGTGAGTTTGTGTTTTCTGAAAACGGTTGTGACTTCGATGAACGCTTTGATAAATATAATGTTTTCAACACCCATCTAGCTTATATTAACCATCTAGACTTCAAAACGAACAGTGGTTTTCCAAAAATGAAAACTACCTAAAAGTGTCTAAAATCGACTGGAAATCACGAAATAAGCATTTTCAAGTTTTGTTGTTTTTTCATGGATATTTGCAAAATCTTGTGAGTTAGTGTATTCTGAAAACGGTTGTGACTTCGATGAACGCTTTGATAAATATAATGTTTTCAACACCCATCTAGCTTATATTAACCATCTAGACTTCAAAACGAACAGTGGTTTTGCAAAAATGAAAACTACCTAAAAGTGTCTAAAATCGACTGGAAATCACTAAATAAGCATTTTCAAGTTTTGTTGTTTTTTCATGGTTACTTGCAAAATCTTGTGAGTTTGTGTATTCTGAAAACGGTTGTGACTTCGATGAACGCTTTGATAAATATAATGTTTTCAATACCCATCTAGCTTATATTAACCATCTAGACTTCAAAACGAACAGTGGTTTTGCAAAAATGAAAACTACCTAAAAGTGTCTAAAATCGACTGGAAATCACTAAATAAGCATTTTGAAGTTTTGTTGTTTTTTCATGGTTATTTGCCAAATGTTGTGAGTTAGTGTATTCTGAAAACGGTTGTGACTTCGATGAACGCTTTGATAAATATAATGTTTTCAACACCCATCTAGCTTATATTAACCATCTAGACTTCAAAACGAACAGTGGTTTTGCAAAAATGAAAACTACCTAAAAGTGTCTAAAATCGACTGGAAATCACGAAATAAGCATTTTCAAGTTTTGTTGTTTTTTCATGGTTATTTGCCAAATGTTGTGAGTTTGTGTTTTCTGAAAACGGTTGTGACTTCGATGAACGCTTTGATAAATATAATGTTTTCAACACCCATCTAGCTTATATTAACCATCTAGACTTCAAAACGAACAGTGGTTTTGCAAAAATGAAAACTACCTAAAAGTGTCTAAAATCGACTGGAAATCACGAAATAAGCATTTTCAAGTTTTGTTGTTTTTTCATGGATATTTGCAAAATCTTGTGAGTTAGTGTATTCTGAAAACGGTTGTGACTTCGATGAACGCTTTGATAAATATAATGTTTTCAACACCCATCTAGCTTATATTAACCATCTAGACTTCAAAACGAACAGTGGTTTTGCAAAAATGAAAACTACCTAAAAGTGTCTAAAATCGACTGGAAATCACTAAATAAGCATTTTCAAGTTTTGTTGTTTTTTCATGGTTACTTGCAAAATCTTGTGAGTTTGTGTATTCTGAAAACGGTTGTGACTTCGATGAACGCTTTGATAAATATAATGTTTTCAATACCCATCTAGCTTATATTAACCATCTAGACTTCAAAACGAACAGTGGTTTTGCAAAAATGAAAACTACCTAAAAGTGTCTAAAATCGACTGGAAATCACGAAATAAGCATTTTCAAGTTTTGTTGATTTTTCATGGTTATTTGCAAAATCTTGTGAGTTTGTGTTTTCTGAAAACGGTTGTGACTTCGATGAACGCTTTGATAAATATAATGTTTTCAACACCCATCTAGCTAATATTAACCATCTAGACTTCAAAACGAACAGTGGTTTTGCAAAAATGAAAACTACCTAAAAGTGTCTAAAATCGACTGGAAATCACTAAATAAGCATTTTCAAGTTTTGTTGTTTTTTCATGGTTATTTGCAAAATCTTGTGAGTTTGTGTTTTCTGAAAACGGTTGTGACTTCGATGAACGCTTTGATAAATATAATGTTTTCAACACCCATCTAGCTTATATTAACCGTCTAGACTTCAAAACGAACAGTGGTTTTGCAAAAATGAAAACTACCTAAAAGTGTCTAAAATCGACTGGAAATCACTAAATAAGCATTTTCAAGTTTTGTTGTTTTTTCATGGTTATTTGCAAAATTTTGTGAGTTTGTGTTTTCTGAAAACGGTTGTGACTTCGATGAACGCTTTGATAAATATAATGTTTTCAACACCCATCTAGCTTATATTAACCATCTAGACTTCAAAACGAACAGTGGTTTTGCAAAAATGAAAACTACCTAAAAGTGTCTAAAATCGACTGGAAATCACTAAATAAGCATTTTGAAGTTTTGTTGTTTTTTCATGGTTATTTGCCAAATGTTGTGAGTTAGTGTATTCTGAAAACGGTTGTGACTTCGATGAACGCTTTGATAAATATAATGTTTTCAATACCCATCTAGCTTATATTAACCATCTAGACTTCAAAACGAACAGTGGTTTTGCAAAAATGAAAACTACCTAAAAGTGTCTAAAATCGACTGGAAATCACTAAATAAGCATTTTCAAGTTTTGTTGTTTTTTCATGGTTATTTGCAAAATTTTGTGAGTTTGTGTTTTCTGAAAACGGTTGTGACTTCGATGAACGCTTTGATAAATATAATGTTTTCAACACCCATCTAGCTTATATTAACCATCTAGACTTCAAAACGAACAGTGGTTTTGCAAAAATGAAAACCACCTAAAAGTGTCTAAAATCGACGGGAAATCACGAAATAAGCATTTTCAAGTTTTGTTGTTTTTTCATGGTTATTTGCAAAATTTTGTGAGTTATTTTTTTCTGAAAACGGTTGTGACTTCGATGAACGCTTTGATAAATATAATGTTTTCAATACCCATCTAGCTTATATTAACCATCTAGACTTCAAAATGAACAGTGGTTTTGCAAAAATGAAAACTACCTAAAAGTGTCTAAAATCGACTGGAAATCACTAAATAAGCATTTTGAAGTTTTGTTGTTTTTTCATGGTTATTTGCCAAATGTTGTGAGTTAGTGTATTCTGAAAACGGTTGTGACTTCGATGAACGCTTTGATAAATATAATGTTTTCAATACCCATCTAGCTTATATTAACCATCTAGACTTCAAAACGAACAGTGGTTTTGCAAAAATGAAAACTACCTAAAAGTGTCTAAAATTGACTGGAAATCACTAAATAAGCATTTTCAAGTTTTGTTGTTTTTTCATGTTTATTTGCAAAATCTTGTGAGTTTGTGTTTTCTGAAAACGGTTGTGACTTCGATGAACGCTTTGATAAATATAATGTTTTCAACACCCATCTAGCTTATATTAACCATCTAGACTTCAAAACGAACAGTGGTTTTGCAAAAATGAAAACTACCTAAAAGTGTCTAAAATCGACTGGAAATCACGAAATAAGCATTTTCAAGTTTTGTTGTCTTTTCATGGCTATTTGCAAAATTTTGTGAGTTAGTGTATTCTGAAAACGGTTGTGACTTCGATGATCGCTTTGATAAATATAATGTTTTCAATACCCATCTGGCTTATATTAACCATCTAGACTTCAAAACGAACAGTGGTTTTGCAAAAATGAAAACTACCTAAAAGTGTCTAAAATCGACTGGAAATCACGAAATAAGCATTTTCAAGTTTTGTTGTTTTTTCATGGTTATTTGCCAAATGTTGTGAGTTTGTGTTTTCTGAAAACGGTTGTGACTTCGATGAACGCTTTGATAAATATAATGTTTTCAACACCCATCTAGCTTATATTAACCATCTAGACTTCAAAACGAACAGTGGTTTTCCAAAAATGAAAACTACCTAAAAGTGTCTAAAATCGACTGGAAATCACGAAATAAGCATTTTCAAGTTTTGTTGTTTTTTCATGGATATTTGCAAAATCTTGTGAGTTAGTGTATTCTGAAAACGGTTGTGACTTCGATGAACGCTTTGATAAATATAATGTTTTCAACACCCATCTAGCTTATATTAACCATCTAGACTTCAAAACGAACAGTGGTTTTGCAAAAATGAAAACTACCTAAAAGTGTCTAAAATCGACTGGAAATCACTAAATAAGCATTTTCAAGTTTTGTTGTTTTTTCATGGTTACTTGCAAAATCTTGTGAGTTTGTGTATTCTGAAAACGGTTGTGACTTCGATGAACGCTTTGATAAATATAATGTTTTCAATACCCATCTAGCTTATATTAACCATCTAGACTTCAAAACGAACAGTGGATTTGCAAAAATGAAAACTACCTAAAAGTGTCTAAAATCGACTGGAAATCACTAAATAAGCATTTTGAAGTTTTGTTGTTTTTTCATGGTTATTTGCCAAATGTTGTGAGTTAGTGTATTCTGAAAACGGTTGTGACTTCGATGAACGCTTTGATAAATATAATGTTTTCAACACCCATCTAGCTTATATTAACCATCTAGACTTCAAAACGAACAGTGGTTTTGCAAAAATGAAAACTACCTAAAAGTGTCTAAAATCGACTGGAAATCACGAAATAAGCATTTTGAAGTTTTGTTGATTTTTCATGGTTATTTGCAGAATCTTGTGAGTTTGTGTTTTCTGAAAACGGTTGTGACTTCGATGAACGCTTTGATAAATATAATGTTTTCAACACCCATCTAGCTAATATTAACCATCTAGACTTCAAAACGAACAGTGGTTTTGCAAAAATGAAAACTACCTAAAAGTGTCTAAAATCGACTGGAAATCACGAAATAAGCATTTTCAAGTTTTGTTGTCTTTTCATGGCTATTTGCAAAATTTTGTGAGTTAGTGTATTCTGAAAACGGTTGTGACTTCGATGAACGCTTTGATAAATATAATGTTTTCAATACCCATCTAGCTTATATTAACCATCTAGACTTCAAAACGAACAGTGGTTTTGCAAAAATGAAAACTACCTAAAAGTGTCTAAAATCGACTGGAAATCACGAAATAAGCATTTTCAAGTTTTGTTGTTTTTTCATGGTTATTTGCCAAATGTTGTGAGTTTGTGTTTTCTGAAAACGGTTGTGACTTCGATGAACGCTTTGATAAATATAATGTTTTCAACACCCATCTAGCTTATATTAACCATCTAGACTTCAAAACGAACAGTGGTTTTGCAAAAATGAAAACTACCTAAAAGTGTCTAAAATCGACTGGAAATCACTAAATAAGCATTTTGAAGTTTTGTTGTTTTTTCATGGTTATTTGCCAAATGTTGTGAGTTAGTGTATTCTGAAAACGGTTGTGACTTCGATGAACGCTTTGATAAATATAATGTTTTCAACACCCATCTAGCTTATATTAACCATCTAGACTTCAAAACGAACAGTGGTTTTGCAAAAATGAAAACTACCTAAAAGTGTCTAAAATCGACTGGAAATCACGAAATAAGCATTTTGAAGTTTTGTTGATTTTTCATGGTTATTTGCAAAATCTTGTGAGTTTGTGTTTTCTGAAAACGGTTGTGACTTCGATGAACGCTTTGATAAATATAATGTTTTCAACACCCATCTAGCTTATATTAACCATCTAGACTTCAAAACGAACAGTGGTTTTGCAAAAATGAAAACTACCTAAAAGTGTCTAAAATCGACTGGAAATCACGAAATAAGCATTTTCAAGTTTTGTTGTCTTTTCATGGCTATTTGCAAAATTTTGTGAGTTAGTGTATTCTGAAAACGGTTGTGACTTCGATGAACGCTTTGATAAATATAATGTTTTCAATACCCATCTAGCTTATATTAACCATCTAGACTTCAAAACGAACAGTGGTTTTGCAAAAATGAAAACTACCTAAAAGTGTCTAAAATCGACTGGAAATCACGAAATAAGCATTTTCAAGTTTTGTTGTTTTTTCATGGTTATTTGCCAAATGTTGTGAGTTTGTGTTTTCTGAAAACGGTTGTGACTTCGATGAACGCTTTGATAAATATAATGTTTTCAACACCCATCTAGCTTATATTAACCATCTAGACTTCAAAACGAACAGTGGTTTTCCAAAAATGAAAACTACCTAAAAGTGTCTAAAATCGACTGGAAATCACGAAATAAGCATTTTCAAGTTTTGTTGTTTTTTCATGGATATTTGCAAAATCTTGTGAGTTAGTGTATTCTGAAAACGGTTGTGACTTCGATGAACGCTTTGATAAATATAATGTTTTCAACACCCATCTAGCTTATATTAACCATCTAGACTTCAAAACGAACAGTGGTTTTGCAAAAATGAAAACTACCTAAAAGTGTCTAAAATCGACTGGAAATCACTAAATAAGCATTTTCAAGTTTTGTTGTTTTTTCATGGTTACTTGCAAAATCTTGTGAGTTTGTGTATTCTGAAAACGGTTGTGACTTCGATGAACGCTTTGATAAATATAATGTTTTCAATACCCATCTAGCTTATATTAACCATCTAGACTTCAAAACGAACAGTGGTTTTGCAAAAATGAAAACTACCTAAAAGTGTCTAAAATCGACTGGAAATCACTAAATAAGCATTTTGAAGTTTTGTTGTTTTTTCATGGTTATTTGCAAAATCTTGTGAGTTAGTGTATTCTGAAAACGGTTGTGACTTCGATGAACGCTTTGATAAATATAATGTTTTCAACACCCATCTAGCTTATATTAACCATCTAGACTTCAAAACGAACAGTGGTTTTGCAAAAATGAAAACTACCTAAAAGTGTCTAAAATCGACTGGAAATCACGAAATAAGCATTTTGAAGTTTTGTTGATTTTTCATGGTTATTTGCAAAATCTTGTGAGTTTGTGTTTTCTGAAAACGGTTGTGACTTCGATGAACGCTTTGATAAATATAATGTTTTCAACACCCATCTAGCTTATATTAACCATCTAGACTTCAAAACGAACAGTGGTTTTGCAAAAATGAAAACTACCTAAAAGTGTCTAAAATCGACTGGAAATCACGAAATAAGCATTTTCAAGTTTTGTTGTCTTTTCATGGCTATTTGCAAAATTTTGTGAGTTAGTGTATTCTGAAAACGGTTGTGACTTCGATGAACGCTTTGATAAATATAATGTTTTCAATACCCATCTAGCTTATATTAACCATCTAGACTTCAAAACGAACAGTGGTTTTGCAAAAATGAAAACTACCTAAAAGTGTCTAAAATCGACTGGAAATCACGAAATAAGCATTTTCAAGTTTTGTTGTTTTTTCATGGATATTTGCAAAATCTTGTGAGTTAGTGTATTCTGAAAACGGTTGTGACTTCGATGAACGCTTTGATAAATATAATGTTTTCAACACCCATCTAGCTTATATTAACCATCTAGACTTCAAAACGAACAGTGGTTTTGCAAAAATGAAAACTACCTAAAAGTGTCTAAAATCGACTGGAAATCACTAAATAAGCATTTTCAAGTTTTGTTGTTTTTTCATGGTTACTTGCAAAATCTTGTGAGTTTGTGTATTCTGAAAACGGTTGTGACTTCGATGAACGCTTTGATAAATATAATGTTTTCAATACCCATCTAGCTTATATTAACCATCTAGACTTCAAAACGAACAGTGGTTTTGCAAAAATGAAAACTACCTAAAAGTGTCTAAAATCGACTGGAAATCACTAAATAAGCATTTTGAAGTTTTGTTGATTTTTCATGGTTATTTGCAGAATCTTGTGAGTTTGTGTTTTCTGAAAACGGTTGTGACTTCGATGAACGCTTTGATAAATATAATGTTTTCAACACCCATCTAGCTAATATTAACCATCTAGACTTCAAAACGAACAGTGGTTTTGCAAAAATGAAAACTACCTAAAAGTGTCTAAAATCGACTGGAAATCACGAAATAAGCATTTTCAAGTTTTGTTGTCTTTTCATGGCTATTTGCAAAATTTTGTGAATTAGTGTATTCTGAAAACGGTTGTGACTTCGATGAACGCTTTGATAAATATAATGTTTTCAATACCCATCTAGCTTATATTAACCATCTAGACTTCAAAACGAACAGTGGTTTTGCAAAAATGAAAACTACCTAAAAGTGTCTAAAATCGACTGGAAATCACGAAATAAGCATTTTCAAGTTTTGTTGTTTTTTCATGGTTATTTGCCAAATGTTGTGAGTTTGTGTTTTCTGAAAACGGTTGTGACTTCGATGAACGCTTTGATAAATATAATGTTTTCAACACCCATCTAGCTTATATTAACCATCTAGACTTCAAAACGAACAGTGGTTTTCCAAAAATGAAAACTACCTAAAAGTGTCTAAAATCGACTGGAAATCACGAAATAAGCATTTTGAAGTTTTGTTGATTTTTCATGGTTATTTGCAAAATCTTGTGAGTTTGTGTTTTCTGAAAACGGTTGTGACTTCGATGAACGCTTTGATAAATATAATGTTTTCAACACCCATCTAGCTTATATTAACCATCTAGACTTCAAAACGAACAGTGGTTTTGCAAAAATGAAAACTACCTAAAAGTGTCTAAAATCGACTGGAAATCACGAAATAAGCATTTTCAAGTTTTGTTGTCTTTTCATGGCTATTTGCAAAATTTTGTGAGTTAGTGTATTCTGAAAACGGTTGTGACTTCGATGAACGCTTTGATAAATATAATGTTTTCAATACCCATCTAGCTTATATTAACCATCTAGACTTCAAAACGAACAGTGGTTTTGCAAAAATGAAAACTACCTAAAAGTGTCTAAAATCGACTGGAAATCACTAAATAAGCATTTTCAAGTTTTGTTGTTTTTTCATGGTTATTTGCAAAATTTTGTGAGTTTGTGTTTTCTGAAAACGGTTGTGACTTCGATGAACGCTTTGATAAATATAATGTTTTCAACACCCATCTAGCTTATATTAACCATCTAGACTTCAAAACGAACAGTGGTTTTGCAAAAAGGAAAACTACCTAAAAGTGTCTAAAATCGACTGGAAATCACGAAATAAGCATTTTCAAGTTTTGTTGTTTTTTCATGGTTATTTGCAAAATTTTGTGAGTTATTTTTTTCTGAAAACGGTTGTGACTTCGATGAACGCTTTGATAAATATAATGTTTTCAATACACATCTAGCTTATATTAACCATCTAGACTTCAAAATGAACAGTGGTTTTGCAAAAATGAAAACTACCTAAAAGTGTCTAAAATCGACTGGAAATCACTAAATAAGCATTTTGAAGTTTTGTTGTTTTTTCATGGTTATTTGCCAAATGTTGTGAGTTAGTGTATTCTGAAAACGGTTGTGACTTCGATGAACGCTTTGATAAATATAATGTTTTCAATACCCATCTAGCTTATATTAACCATCTAGACTTCAAAACGAACAGTGGTTTTGCAAAAATGAAAACTACCTAAAAGTGTCTAAAATTGACTGGAAATCACTAAATAAGCATTTTCAAGTTTTGTTGTTTTTTCATGGTTATTTGCAAAATCTTGTGAGTTTGTGTTTTCTGAAAACGGTTGTGACTTCGATGAACGCTTTGATAAATATAATGTTTTCAACACCCATCTAGCTTATATTAACCATCTAGACTTCAAAACGAACAGTGGTTTTGCAAAAATGAAAACTACCTAAAAGTGTCTAAAATCGACTGGAAATCACTAAATAAGCATTTTCAAGTTTTGTTGTTTTTTCATGGTTACTTGCAAAATCTTGTGAGTTTGTGTATTCTGAAAACGGTTGTGACTTCGATGAACGCTTTGATAAATATAATGTTTTCAATACCCATCTAGCTTATATTAGCCATCTAGACTTCAAAACGAACAGTGGTTTTGCAAAAATGAAAACTACCTAAAAGTGTCTAAAATCGACTGGAAATCACTAAATAAGCATTTTGAAGTTTTGTTGTTTTTTCATGGTTATTTGCCAAATGTTGTGAGTTAGTGTATTCTGAAAACGGTTGTGACTTCGATGAACGCTTTGATAAATATAATGTTTTCAACACCCATCTAGCTTATATTAACCATCTAGACTTCAAAACGAACAGTGGTTTTGCAAAAATGAAAACTACCTAAAAGTGTCTAAAATCGACTGGAAATCACGAAATAAGCATTTTCAAGTTTTGTTGATTTTTCATGGTTATTTGCGAAATCTTGTGAGTTTGTGTTTTCTGAAAACGGTTGTGACTTCGATGAACGCTTTGATAAATATAATGTTTTCAACACCCATCTAGCTTATATTAACCATCTAGACTTCAAAACGAACAGTGGTTTTGCAAAAATGAAAACTACCTAAAAGTGTCTAAAATCGACTGGAAATCACTAAATAAGCATTTTCAAGTTTTGTTGTTTTTTCATGGTTATTTGCAAAATCTTGTGAGTTTGTGTTTTCTGAAAACGGTTGTGACTTCGATGAACGCTTTGATAAATATAATGTTTTCAACACCCATCTAGCTTATATTAACCATCTAGACTTCAAAACGAACAGTGGTTTTGCAAAAATGAAAACTACCTAAAAGTGTCTAAAATCGACTGGAAATCACGAAATAAGCATTTTCAAGTTTTGTTGTCTTTTCATGGCTATTTGCAAAATTTTGTGAGTTAGTGTATTCTGAAAACGGTTGTGACTTCGATGAACGCTTTGATAAATATAATGTTTTCAATACCCATCTAGCTTATATTAACCATCTAGACTTCAAAACGAACAGTGGTTTTGCAAAAATGAAAACTACCTAAAAGTGTCTAAAATCGACTGGAAATCACGAAATAAGCATTTTCAAGTTTTGTTGTTTTTTCATGGTTATTTGCCAAATGTTGTGAGTTTGTGTTTTCTGAAAACGGTTGTGACTTCGATGAACGCTTTGATAAATATAATGTTTTCAACACCCATCTAGCTTATATTAACCATCTAGACTTCAAAACGAACAGTGGTTTTCCAAAAATGAAAACTACCTAAAAGTGTCTAAAATCGACTGGAAATCACTAAATAAGCATTTTGAAGTTTTGTTGTTTTTTCATGGTTATTTGCCAAATGTTGTGAGTTAGTGTATTCTGAAAACGGTTGTGACTTCGATGAACGCTTTGATAAATATAATGTTTTCAACACCCATCTAGCTTATATTAACCATCTAGACTTCAAAACGAACAGTGGTTTTGCAAAAATGAAAACTACCTAAAAGTGTCTAAAATCGACTGGAAATCACGAAATAAGCATTTTGAAGTTTTGTTGATTTTTCATGGTTATTTGCAAAATCTTGTGAGTTTGTGTTTTCTGAAAACGGTTGTGACTTCGATGAACGCTTTGATAAATATAATGTTTTCAACACCCATCTAGCTTATATTAACCATCTAGACTTCAAAACGAACAGTGGTTTTGCAAAAATGAAAACTACCTAAAAGTGTCTAAAATCGACTGGAAATCACGAAATAAGCATTTTCAAGTTTTGTTGTCTTTTCATGGCTATTTGCAAAATTTTGTGAGTTAGTGTATTCTGAAAACGGTTGTGACTTCGATGAACGCTTTGATAAATATAATGTTTTCAATACCCATCTAGCTTATATTAACCATCTAGACTTCAAAACGAACAGTGGTTTTGCAAAAATGAAAACTACCTAAAAGTGTCTAAAATCGACTGGAAATCACTAAATAAGCATTTTCAAGTTTTGTTGTTTTTTCATGGTTATTTGCAAAATTTTGTGAGTTTGTGTTTTCTGAAAACGGTTGTGACTTCGATGAACGCTTTGATAAATATAATGTTTTCAACACCCATCTAGCTTATATTAACCATCTAGACTTCAAAACGAACAGTGGTTTTGCAAAAATGAAAACTACCTAAAAGTGTCTAAAATCGACTGGAAATCACGAAATAAGCATTTTCAAGTTTTGTTGTTTTTTCATGGTTATTTGCCAAATGTTGTGAGTTTGTGTTTTCTGAAAACGGTTGTGACTTCGATGAACGCTTTGATAAATATAATGTTTTCAACACCCATCTAGCTTATATTAACCATCTAGACTTCAAAACGAACAGTGGTTTTGCAAAAATGAAAACTACCTAAAAGTGTCTAAAATTGACTGGAAATCACGAAATAAGCATTTTCAAGTTTTGTTGTCTTTTCATGGCTATTTGCAAAATTTTGTGAGTTAGTGTATTCTGAAAACGGTTGTGACTTCGATGATCGCTTTGATAAATATAATGTTTTCAATACCCATCTGGCTTATATTAACCATCTAGACTTCAAAACGAACAGTGGTTTTGCAAAAATGAAAACTACCTAAAAGTGTCTAAAATCGACTGGAAATCACGAAATAAGCATTTTCAAGTTTTGTTGTTTTTTCATGGTTATTTGCCAAATGTTGTGAGTTTGTGTTTTCTGAAAACGGTTGTGACTTCGATGAACGCTTTGATAAATATAATGTTTTCAACACCCATCTAGCTTATATTAACCATCTAGACTTCAAAACGAACAGTGGTTTTCCAAAAATGAAAACTACCTAAAAGTGTCTAAAATCGACTGGAAATCACGAAATAAGCATTTTCAAGTTTTGTTGTTTTTTCATGGATATTTGCAAAATCTTGTGAGTTAGTGTATTCTGAAAACGGTTGTGACTTCGATGAACGCTTTGATAAATATAATGTTTTCAACACCCATCTAGCTTATATTAACCATCTAGACTTCAAAACGAACAGTGGTTTTGCAAAAATGAAAACTACCTAAAAGTGTCTAAAATCGACTGGAAATCACTAAATAAGCATTTTCAAGTTTTGTTGTTTTTTCATGGTTACTTGCAAAATCTTGTGAGTTTGTGTATTCTGAAAACGGTTGTGACTTCGATGAACGCTTTGATAAATATAATGTTTTCAATACCCATCTAGCTTATATTAACCATCTAGACTTCAAAACGAACAGTGGATTTGCAAAAATGAAAACTACCTAAAAGTGTCTAAAATCGACTGGAAATCACTAAATAAGCATTTTGAAGTTTTGTTGTTTTTTCATGGTTATTTGCCAAATGTTGTGAGTTAGTGTATTCTGAAAACGGTTGTGACTTCGATGAACGCTTTGATAAATATAATGTTTTCAACACCCATCTAGCTTATATTAACCATCTAGACTTCAAAACGAACAGTGGTTTTGCAAAAATGAAAACTACCTAAAAGTGTCTAAAATCGACTGGAAATCACGAAATAAGCATTTTGAAGTTTTGTTGATTTTTCATGGTTATTTGCAGAATCTTGTGAGTTTGTGTTTTCTGAAAACGGTTGTGACTTCGATGAACGCTTTGATAAATATAATGTTTTCAACACCCATCTAGCTAATATTAACCATCTAGACTTCAAAACGAACAGTGGTTTTGCAAAAATGAAAACTACCTAAAAGTGTCTAAAATCGACTGGAAATCACGAAATAAGCATTTTCAAGTTTTGTTGTCTTTTCATGGCTATTTGCAAAATTTTGTGAGTTAGTGTATTCTGAAAACGGTTGTGACTTCGATGAACGCTTTGATAAATATAATGTTTTCAATACCCATCTAGCTTATATTAACCATCTAGACTTCAAAACGAACAGTGGTTTTGCAAAAATGAAAACTACCTAAAAGTGTCTAAAATCGACTGGAAATCACGAAATAAGCATTTTCAAGTTTTGTTGTTTTTTCATGGTTATTTGCCAAATGTTGTGAGTTTGTGTTTTCTGAAAACGGTTGTGACTTCGATGAACGCTTTGATAAATATAATGTTTTCAACACCCATCTAGCTTATATTAACCATCTAGACTTCAAAACGAACAGTGGATTTGCAAAAATGAAAACTACCTAAAAGTGTCTAAAATCGACTGGAAATCACTAAATAAGCATTTTGAAGTTTTGTTGTTTTTTCATGGTTATTTGCCAAATGTTGTGAGTTAGTGTATTCTGAAAACGGTTGTGACTTCGATGAACGCTTTGATAAATATAATGTTTTCAACACCCATCTAGCTTATATTAACCATCTAGACTTCAAAACGAACAGTGGTTTTGCAAAAATGAAAACTACCTAAAAGTGTCTAAAATCGACTGGAAATCACGAAATAAGCATTTTGAAGTTTTGTTGATTTTTCATGGTTATTTGCAAAATCTTGTGAGTTTGTGTTTTCTGAAAACGGTTGTGACTTCGATGAACGCTTTGATAAATATAATGTTTTCAACACCCATCTAGCTTATATTAACCATCTAGACTTCAAAACGAACAGTGGTTTTGCAAAAATGAAAACTACCTAAAAGTGTCTAAAATCGACTGGAAATCACGAAATAAGCATTTTCAAGTTTTGTTGTCTTTTCATGGCTATTTGCAAAATTTTGTGAGTTAGTGTATTCTGAAAACGGTTGTGACTTCGATGAACGCTTTGATAAATATAATGTTTTCAATACCCATCTAGCTTATATTAACCATCTAGACTTCAAAACGAACAGTGGTTTTGCAAAAATGAAAACTACCTAAAAGTGTCTAAAATCGACTGGAAATCACGAAATAAGCAATTTCAAGTTTTGTTGTTTTTTCATGGTTATTTGCCAAATGTTGTGAGTTTGTGTTTTCTGAAAACGGTTGTGACTTCGATGAACGCTTTGATAAATATAATGTTTTCAACACCCATCTAGCTTATATTAACCATCTAGACTTCAAAACGAACAGTGGTTTTGCAAAAATGAAAACTACCTAAAAGTGTCTAAAATCGACTGGAAATCACGAAATAAGCATTTTGAAGTTTTGTTGATTTTTCATGGTTATTTGCAAAATCTTGTGAGTTTGTGTTTTCTGAAAACGGTTGTGACTTCGATGAACGCTTTGATAAATATAATGTTTTCAACACCCATCTAGCTTATATTAACCATCTAGACTTCAAAACGAACAGTGGTTTTGCAAAAATGAAAACTACCTAAAAGTGTCTAAAATCGACTGGAAATCACGAAATAAGCATTTTCAAGTTTTGTTGTCTTTTCATGGCTATTTGCAAAATTTTGTGAGTTAGTGTATTCTGAAAACGGTTGTGACTTCGATGAACGCTTTGATAAATATAATGTTTTCAATACCCATCTAGCTTATATTAACCATCTAGACTTCAAAACGAACAGTGGTTTTGCAAAAATGAAAACTACCTAAAAGTGTCTAAAATCGACTGGAAATCACGAAATAAGCATTTTCAAGTTTTGTTGTTTTTTCATGGTTATTTGCCAAATGTTGTGAGTTTGTGTTTTCTGAAAACGGTTGTGACTTCGATGAACGCTTTGATAAATATAATGTTTTCAACACCCATCTAGCTTATATTAACCATCTAGACTTCAAAACGAACAGTGGTTTTCCAAAAATGAAAACTACCTAAAAGTGTCTAAAATCGACTGGAAATCACGAAATAAGCATTTTCAAGTTTTGTTGTTTTTTCATGGATATTTGCAAAATCTTGTGAGTTAGTGTATTCTGAAAACGGTTGTGACTTCGATGAACGCTTTGATAAATATAATGTTTTCAACACCCATCTAGCTTATATTAACCATCTAGACTTCAAAACGAACAGTGGTTTTGCAAAAATGAAAACTACCTAAAAGTGTCTAAAATCGACTGGAAATCACTAAATAAGCATTTTCAAGTTTTGTTGTTTTTTCATGGTTACTTGCAAAATCTTGTGAGTTTGTGTATTCTGAAAACGGTTGTGACTTCGATGAACGCTTTGATAAATATAATGTTTTCAATACCCATCTAGCTTATATTAACCATCTAGACTTCAAAACGAACAGTGGTTTTGCAAAAATGAAAACTACCTAAAAGTGTCTAAAATCGACTGGAAATCACTAAATAAGCATTTTGAAGTTTTGTTGTTTTTTCATGGTTATTTGCCAAATGTTGTGAGTTAGTGTATTCTGAAAACGGTTGTGACTTCGATGAACGCTTTGATAAATATAATGTTTTCAACACCCATCTAGCTTATATTAACCATCTAGACTTCAAAACGAACAGTGGTTTTGCAAAAATGAAAACTACCTAAAAGTGTCTAAAATCGACTGGAAATCACGAAATAAGCATTTTGAAGTTTTGTTGATTTTTCATGGTTATTTGCAAAATCTTGTGAGTTTGTGTTTTCTGAAAACGGTTGTGACTTCGATGAACGCTTTGATAAATATAATGTTTTCAACACCCATCTAGCTTATATTAACCATCTAGACTTCAAAACGAACAGTGGTTTTGCAAAAATGAAAACTACCTAAAAGTGTCTAAAATCGACTGGAAATCACGAAATAAGCATTTTCAAGTTTTGTTGTCTTTTCATGGCTATTTGCAAAATTTTGTGAGTTAGTGTATTCTGAAAACGGTTGTGACTTCGATGAACGCTTTGATAAATATAATGTTTTCAATACCCATCTAGCTTATATTAACCATCTAGACTTCAAAACGAACAGTGGTTTTGCAAAAATGAAAACTACCTAAAAGTGTCTAAAATCGACTGGAAATCACGAAATAAGCATTTTCAAGTTTTGTTGTTTTTTCATGGTTATTTGCCAAATGTTGTGAGTTTGTGTTTTCTGAAAACGGTTGTGACTTCGATGAACGCTTTGATAAATATAATGTTTTCAACACCCATCTAGCTTATATTAACCATCTAGACTTCAAAACGAACAGTGGTTTTCCAAAAATGAAAACTACCTAAAAGTGTCTAAAATCGACTGGAAATCACGAAATAAGCATTTTCAAGTTTTGTTGTTTTTTCATGGATATTTGCAAAATCTTGTGAGTTAGTGTATTCTGAAAACGGTTGTGACTTCGATGAACGCTTTGATAAATATAATGTTTTCAACACCCATCTAGCTTATATTAACCATCTAGACTTCAAAACGAACAGTGGTTTTGCAAAAATGAAAACTACCTAAAAGTGTCTAAAATCGACTGGAAATCACTAAATAAGCATTTTGAAGTTTTGTTGATTTTTCATGGTTATTTGCAGAATCTTGTGAGTTTGTGTTTTCTGAAAACGGTTGTGACTTCGATGAACGCTTTGATAAATATAATGTTTTCAACACCCATCTAGCTAATATTAACCATCTAGACTTCAAAACGAACAGTGGTTTTGCAAAAATGAAAACTACCTAAAAGTGTCTAAAATCGACTGGAAATCACGAAATAAGCATTTTCAAGTTTTGTTGTCTTTTCATGGCTATTTGCAAAATTTTGTGAATTAGTGTATTCTGAAAACGGTTGTGACTTCGATGAACGCTTTGATAAATATAATGTTTTCAATACCCATCTAGCTTATATTAACCATCTAGACTTCAAAACGAACAGTGGTTTTGCAAAAATGAAAACTACCTAAAAGTGTCTAAAATCGACTGGAAATCACGAAATAAGCATTTTCAAGTTTTGTTGTTTTTTCATGGTTATTTGCCAAATGATGTGAGTTTGTGTTTTCTGAAAACGGTTGTGACTTCGATGAACGCTTTGATAAATATAATGTTTTCAACACCCATCTAGCTTATATTAACCATCTAGACTTCAAAACGAACAGTGGTTTTCCAAAAATGAAAACTACCTAAAAGTGTCTAAAATCGACTGGAAATCACGAAATAAGCATTTTGAAGTTTTGTTGATTTTTCATGGTTATTTGCAAAATCTTGTGAGTTTGTGTTTTCTGAAAACGGTTGTGACTTCGATGAACGCTTTGATAAATATAATGTTTTCAACACCCATCTAGCTTATATTAACCATCTAGACTTCAAAACGAACAGTGGTTTTGCAAAAATGAAAACTACCTAAAAGTGTCTAAAATCGACTGGAAATCACGAAATAAGCATTTTCAAGTTTTGTTGTCTTTTCATGGCTATTTGCAAAATTTTGTGAGTTAGTGTATTCTGAAAACGGTTGTGACTTCGATGAACGCTTTGATAAATATAATGTTTTCAATACCCATCTAGCTTATATTAACCATCTAGACTTCAAAACGAACAGTGGTTTTGCAAAAATGAAAACTACCTAAAAGTGTCTAAAATCGACTGGAAATCACTAAATAAGCATTTTCAAGTTTTGTTGTTTTTTCATGGTTATTTGCAAAATTTTGTGAGTTTGTGTTTTCTGAAAACGGTTGTGACTTCGATGAACGCTTTGATAAATATAATGTTTTCAACACCCATCTAGCTTATATTAACCATCTAGACTTCAAAACGAACAGTGGTTTTGCAAAAATGAAAACTACCTAAAAGTGTCTAAAATCGACTGGAAATCACGAAATAAGCATTTTCAAGTTTTGTTGTTTTTTCATGGTTATTTGCAAAATTTTGTGAGTTATTTTTTTCTGAAAACGGTTGTGACTTCGATGAACGCTTTGATAAATATAATGTTTTCAATACACATCTAGCTTATATTAACCATCTAGACTTCAAAATGAACAGTGGTTTTGCAAAAATGAAAACTACCTAAAAGTGTCTAAAATCGACTGGAAATCACTAAATAAGCATTTTGAAGTTTTGTTGTTTTTTCATGGTTATTTGCCAAATGTTGTGAGTTAGTGTATTCTGAAAACGGTTGTGACTTCGATGAACGCTTTGATAAATATAATGTTTTCAATACCCATCTAGCTTATATTAACCATCTAGACTTCAAAACGAACAGTGGATTTGCAAAAATGAAAACTACCTAAAAGTGTCTAAAATTGACTGGAAATCACTAAATAAGCATTTTCAAGTTTTGTTGTTTTTTCATGGTTATTTGCAAAATCTTGTGAGTTTGTGTTTTCTGAAAACGGTTGTGACTTCGATGAACGCTTTGATAAATATAATGTTTTCAACACCCATCTAGCTTATATTAACCATCTAGACTTCAAAACGAACAGTGGTTTTGCAAAAATGAAAACTACCTAAAAGTGTCTAAAATCGACTGGAAATCACTAAATAAGCATTTTCAAGTTTTGTTGTTTTTTCATGGTTACTTGCAAAATCTTGTGAGTTTGTGTATTCTGAAAACGGTTGTGACTTCGATGAACGCTTTGATAAATATAATGTTTTCAATACCCATCTAGCTTATATTAGCCATCTAGACTTCAAAACGAACAGTGGTTTTGCAAAAATGAAAACTACCTAAAAGTGTCTAAAATCGACTGGAAATCACTAAATAAGCATTTTGAAGTTTTGTTGTTTTTTCATGGTTATTTGCCAAATGTTGTGAGTTAGTGTATTCTGAAAACGGTTGTGACTTCGATGAACGCTTTGATAAATATAATGTTTTCAACACCCATCTAGCTTATATTAACCATCTAGACTTCAAAACGAACAGTGGTTTTGCAAAAATGAAAACTACCTAAAAGTGTCTAAAATCGACTGGAAATCACGAAATAAGCATTTTCAAGTTTTGTTGATTTTTCATGGTTATTTGCGAAATCTTGTGAGTTTGTGTTTTCTGAAAACGGTTGTGACTTCGATGAACGCTTTGATAAATATAATGTTTTCAACACCCATCTAGCTTATATTAACCATCTAGACTTCAAAACGAACAGTGGTTTTGCAAAAATGAAAACTACCTAAAAGTGTCTAAAATCGACTGGAAATCACTAAATAAGCATTTTCAAGTTTTGTTGTTTTTTCATGGTTATTTGCAAAATCTTGTGAGTTTGTGTTTTCTGAAAACGGTTGTGACTTCGATGAACGCTTTGATAAATATAATATTTTCAACACCCATCTAGCTTATATTAACCATCTAGACTTCAAAACGAACAGTGGTTTTGCAAAAATGAAAACTACCTAAAAGTGTCTAAAATCGACTGGAAATCACGAAATAAGCATTTTCAAGTTTTGTTGTCTTTTCATGGCTATTTGCAAAATTTTGTGAGTTAGTGTATTCTGAAAACGGTTGTGACTTCGATGAACGCTTTGATAAATATAATGTTTTCAATACCCATCTAGCTTATATTAACCATCTAGACTTCAAAACGAACAGTGGTTTTGCAAAAATGAAAACTACCTAAAAGTGTCTAAAATCGACTGGAAATCACGAAATAAGCATTTTCAAGTTTTGTTGTTTTTTCATGGTTATTTGCCAAATGTTGTGAGTTTGTGTTTTCTGAAAACGGTTGTGACTTCGATGAACGCTTTGATAAATATAATGTTTTCAACACCCATCTAGCTTATATTAACCATCTAGACTTCAAAACGAACAGTGGTTTTCCAAAAATGAAAACTACCTAAAAGTGTCTAAAATCGACTGGAAATCACTAAATAAGCATTTTGAAGTTTTGTTGTTTTTTCATGGTTATTTGCCAAATGTTGTGAGTTAGTGTATTCTGAAAACGGTTGTGACTTCGATGAACGCTTTGATAAATATAATGTTTTCAACACCCATCTAGCTTATATTAACCATCTAGACTTCAAAACGAACAGTGGTTTTGCAAAAATGAAAACTACCTAAAAGTGTCTAAAATCGACTGGAAATCACGAAATAAGCATTTTGAAGTTTTGTTGATTTTTCATGGTTATTTGCAAAATCTTGTGAGTTTGTGTTTTCTGAAAACGGTTGTGACTTCGATGAACGCTTTGATAAATATAATGTTTTCAACACCCATCTAGCTTATATTAACCATCTAGACTTCAAAACGAACAGTGGTTTTGCAAAAATGAAAACTACCTAAAAGTGTCTAAAATCGACTGGAAATCACGAAATAAGCATTTTCAAGTTTTGTTGTCTTTTCATGGCTATTTGCAAAATTTTGTGAGTTAGTGTATTCTGAAAACGGTTGTGACTTCGATGAACGCTTTGATAAATATAATGTTTTCAATACCCATCTAGCTTATATTAACCATCTAGACTTCAAAACGAACAGTGGTTTTGCAAAAATGAAAACTACCTAAAAGTGTCTAAAATCGACTGGAAATCACTAAATAAGCATTTTCAAGTTTTGTTGTTTTTTCATGGTTATTTGCAAAATTTTGTGAGTTTGTGTTTTCTGAAAACGGTTGTGACTTCGATGAACGCTTTGATAAATATAATGTTTTCAACTCCCATCTAGCTTATATTAACCATCTAGACTTCAAAACGAACAGTGGTTTTGCAAAAATGAAAACTACCTAAAAGTGTCTAAAATCGACTGGAAATCACGAAATAAGCATTTTCAAGTTTTGTTGTTTTTTCATGGTTATTTGCCAAATGTTGTGAGTTTGTGTTTTCTGAAAACGGTTGTGACTTCGATGAACGCTTTGATAAATATAATGTTTTCAACACCCATCTAGCTTATATTAACCATCTAGACTTCAAAACGAACAGTGGTTTTGCAAAAATGAAAACTACCTAAAAGTGTCTAAAATTGACTGGAAATCACGAAATAAGCATTTTCAAGTTTTGTTGTCTTTTCATGGCTATTTGCAAAATTTTGTGAGTTAGTGTATTCTGAAAACGGTTGTGACTTCGATGAACGCTTTGATAAATATAATGTTTTCAATACCCATCTAGCTTATATTAACCATCTAGACTTCAAAACGAACAGTGGTTTTGCAAAAATGAAAACTACCTAAAAGTGTCTAAAATCGACTGGAAATCACGAAATAAGCATTTTCAAGTTTTGTTGTTTTTTCATGGTTATTTGCCAAATGTTGTGAGTTTGTGTTTTCTGAAAACGGTTGTGACTTCGATGAACGCTTTGATAAATATAATGTTTTCAACACCCATCTAGCTTATATTAACCATCTAGACTTCAAAACGAACAGTGGTTTTCCAAAAATGAAAACTACCTAAAAGTGTCTAAAATCGACTGGAAATCACTAAATAAGCATTTTGAAGTTTTGTTGTTTTTTCATGGTTATTTGCCAAATGTTGTGAGTTAGTGTATTCTGAAAACGGTTGTGACTTCGATGAACGCTTTGATAAATATAATGTTTTCAACACCCATCTAGCTTATATTAACCATCTAGACTTCAAAACGAACAGTGGTTTTGCAAAAATGAAAACTACCTAAAAGTGTCTAAAATCGACTGGAAATCACGAAATAAGCATTTTGAAGTTTTGTTGATTTTTCATGGTTATTTGCAAAATCTTGTGAGTTTGTGTTTTCTGAAAACGGTTGTGACTTCGATGAACGCTTTGATAAATATAATGTTTTCAACACCCATCTAGCTTATATTAACCATCTAGACTTCAAAACGAACAGTGGTTTTGCAAAAATGAAAACTACCTAAAAGTGTCTAAAATCGACTGGAAATCACGAAATAAGCATTTTCAAGTTTTGTTGTCTTTTCATGGCTATTTGCAAAATTTTGTGAGTTAGTGTATTCTGAAAACGGTTGTGACTTCGATGAACGCTTTGATAAATATAATGTTTTCAATACCCATCTAGCTTATATTAACCATCTAGACTTCAAAACGAACAGTGGTTTTGCAAAAATGAAAACTACCTAAAAGTGTCTAAAATCGACTGGAAATCACTAAATAAGCATTTTCAAGTTTTGTTGTTTTTTCATGGTTATTTGCAAAATTTTGTGAGTTTGTGTTTTCTGAAAACGGTTGTGACTTCGATGAACGCTTTGATAAATATAATGTTTTCAATACACATCTAGCTTATATTAACCATCTAGACTTCAAAACGAACAGTGGTTTTGCAAAAATGAAAACTACCTAAAAGTGTCTAAAATCGACTGGAAATCACGAAATAAGCATTTTCAAGTTTTGTTGTCTTTTCATGGCTATTTGCAAAATTTTGTGAGTTATTTTTTTCTGAAAACGGTTGTGACTTCGATGAACGCTTTGATAAATATAATGTTTTCAATACCCATCTAGCTTATATTAACCATCTAGACTTCAAAACGAACAGTGGTTTTGCAAAAATGAAAACTACCTAAAAGTGTCTAAAATCGACTGGAAATCACGAAATAAGCATTTTCAAGTTTTGTTGTTTTTTCATGGTTATTTGCCAAATGTTGTGAGTTTGTGTTTTCTGAAAACGGTTGTGACTTCGATGAACGCTTTGATAAATATAATGTTTTCAACACCCATCTAGCTTATATTAACCATCTAGACTTCAAAACGAACAGTGGTTTTCCAAAAATGAAAACTACCTAAAAGTGTCTAAAATCGACTGGAAATCACGAAATAAGCATTTTCAAGTTTTGTTGTTTTTTCATGGATATTTGCAAAATCTTGTGAGTTAGTGTATTCTGAAAACGGTTGTGACTTCGATGAACGCTTTGATAAATATAATGTTTTCAATACCCATCTAGCTTATATTAACCATCTAGACTTCAAAACGAACAGTGGTTTTGCAAAAATGAAAACTACCTAAAAGTGTCTAAAATTGACTGGAAATCACGAAATAAGCATTTTCAAGTTTTGTTGTTTTTTCATGGTTACTTGCAAAATCTTGTGAGTTTGTGTATTCTGAAAACGGTTGTGACTTCGATGAACGCTTTGATAAATATAATGTTTTCAATACCCATCTAGCTTATATTAACCATCTAGACTTCAAAACGAACAGTGGTTTTGCAAAAATGAAAACTACCTAAAAGTGTCTAAAATCGACTGGAAATCACTAAATAAGCATTTTGAAGTTTTGTTGTTTTTTCATGGTTATTTGCCAAATGTTGTGAGTTAGTGTATTCTGAAAACGGTTGTGACTTCGATGAACGCTTTGATAAATATAATGTTTTCAATACCCATCTAGCTTATATTAACCATCTAGACTTCAAAACGAACAGTGGTTTTGCAAAAATGAAAACTACCTAAAAGTGTCTAAAATTGACTGGAAATCACGAAATAAGCATTTTCAAGTTTTGTTGTTTTTTCATGGTTATTTGCCAAATGTTGTGAGTTTGTGTTTTCTGAAAACGGTTGTGACTTCGATGAACGCTTTGATAAATATAATGTTTTCAACACCCATCTAGCTTATATTAACCATCTAGACTTCAAAACGAACAGTGGTTTTGCAAAAATGAAAACTACCTAAAAGTGTCTAAAATCGACTGGAAATCACGAAATAAGCATTTTCAAGTTTTGTTGTCTTTTCATGGCTATTTGCAAAATTTTGTGAGTTAGTGTATTCTGAAAACGGTTGTGACTTCGATGAACGCTTTGATAAATATAATGTTTTCAATACCCATCTAGCTTATATTAACCATCTAGACTTCAAAACGAACAGTGGTTTTGCAAAAATGAAAACTACCTAAAAGTGTCTAAAATCGACTGGAAATCACGAAATAAGCATTTTCAAGTTTTGTTGTTTTTTCATGGTTATTTGCCAAATGTTGTGAGCTTGTGTTTTCTGAAAACGGTTGTGACTTCGATGAACGCTTTGATAAATATAATGTTTTCAACACCCATCTAGCTTATATTAACCATCTAGACTTCAAAACGAACAGTGGTTTTGCAAAAATGAAAACTACCTAAAAGTGTCTAAAATCGACTGGAAATCACGAAATAAGCATTTTCAAGTTTTGTTGTTTTTTCATGGATATTTGCAAAATCTTGTGAGTTAGTGTATTCTGAAAACGGTTGTGACTTCGATGAACGCTTTGATAAATATAATGTTTTCAACACCCATCTAGCTTATATTAACCATCTAGACTTCAAAACGAACAGTGGTTTTGCAAAAATGAAAACTACCTAAAAGTGTCTAAAATCGACTGGAAATCACTAAATAAGCATTTTCAAGTTTTGTTGTTTTTTCATGGTTACTTGCAAAATCTTGTGAGTTTGTGTATTCTGAAAACGGTTGTGACTTCGATGAACGCTTTGATAAATATAATGTTTTCAATACCCATCTAGCTTATATTAGCCATCTAGACTTCAAAACGAACAGTGGTTTTGCAAAAATGAAAACTACCTAAAAGTGTCTAAAATCGACTGGAAATCACTAAATAAGCATTTTGAAGTTTTGTTGTTTTTTCATGGTTATTTGCCAAATGTTGTGAGTTAGTGTATTCTGAAAACGGTTGTGACTTCGATGAACGCTTTGATAAATATAATGTTTTCAACACCCATCTAGCTTATATTAACCATCTAGACTTCAAAACGAACAGTGGTTTTGCAAAAATGAAAACTACCTAAAAGTGTCTAAAATCGACTGGAAATCACGAAATAAGCATTTTCAAGTTTTGTTGATTTTTCATGGTTATTTGCAAAATCTTGTGAGTTTGTGTTTTCTGAAAACGGTTGTGACTTCGATGAACGCTTTGATAAATATAATGTTTTCAACACCCATCTAGCTAATATTAACCATCTAGACTTCAAAACGAACAGTGGTTTTGCAAAAATGAAAACTACCTAAAAGTGTCTAAAATCGACTGGAAATCACGAAATAAGCATTTTCAAGTTTTGTTGTCTTTTCATGGCTATTTGCAAAATTTTGTGAGTTAGTGTATTCTGAAAACGGTTGTGACTTCGATGAACGCTTTGATAAATATAATGTTTTCAATACCCATCTAGCTTATATTAACCATCTAGACTTCAAAACGAACAGTGGTTTTGCAAAAATGAAAACTACCTAAAAGTGTCTAAAATCGACTGGAAATCACTAAATAAGCATTTTCAAGTTTTGTTGTTTTTTCATGGTTATTTGCAAAATCTTGTGAGTTTGTGTTTTCTGAAAACGGTTGTGACTTCGATGAACGCTTTGATAAATATAATGTTTTCAACACCCATCTAGCTTATATTAACCGTCTAGACTTCAAAACGAACAGTGGTTTTGCAAAAATGAAAACTACCTAAAAGTGTCTAAAATCGACTGGAAATCACTAAATAAGCATTTTCAAGTTTTGTTGTTTTTTCATGGTTATTTGCAAAATTTTGTGAGTTAGTGTATTCTGAAAACGGTTGTGACTTCGATGAACGCTTTGATAAATATAATGTTTTCAATACCCATCTAGCTTATATTAACCATCTAGACTTCAAAACGAACAGTGGTTTTGCAAAAATGAAAACTACCTAAAAGTGTCTAAAATTGACTGGAAATCACTAAATAAGCATTTTCAAGTTTTGTTGTTTTTTCATGGTTATTTGCAAAATCTTGTGAGTTTGTGTTTTCTGAAAACGGTTGTGACTTCGATGAACGCTTTGATAAATATAATGTTTTCAACACCCATCTAGCTTATATTAACCATCTAGACTTCAAAACGAACAGTGGTTTTGCAAAAATGAAAACTACCTAAAAGTGTCTAAAATCGACTGGAAATCACGAAATAAGCATTTTCAAGTTTTGTTGTTTATTCATGGTTATTTGCCAAATGTTGTGAGTTTGTGTTTTCTGAAAACGGTTGTGACTTCGATGAACGCTTTGATAAATATAATGTTTTCAACACCCATCTAGCTTATATTAACCATCTAGACTTCAAAACGAACAGTGGTTTTGCAAAAATGAAAACTACCTAAAAGTGTCTAAAATCGACTGGAAATCACGAAATAAGCATTTTCAAGTTTTGTTGTCTTTTCATGGCTATTTGCAAAATTTTGTGAGTTAGTGTATTCTGAAAACGGTTGTGACTTCGATGAACGCTTTGATAAATATAATGTTTTCAATACCCATCTAGCTTATATTAACCATCTAGACTTCAAAACGAACAGTGGTTTTGCAAAAATGAAAACTACCTAAAAGTGTCTAAAATCGACTGGAAATCACGAAATAAGCATTTTCAAGTTTTGTTGTTTTTTCATGGTTATTTGCCAAATGTTGTGAGTTTGTGTTTTCTGAAAACGGTTGTGACTTCGATGAACGCTTTGATAAATATAATGTTTTCAACACCCATCTAGCTTATATTAACCATCTAGACTTCAAAACGAACAGTGGTTTTCCAAAAATGAAAACTACCTAAAAGTGTCTAAAATCGACTGGAAATCACGAAATAAGCATTTTCAAGTTTTGTTGTTTTTTCATGGATATTTGCAAAATCTTGTGAGTTAGTGTATTCTGAAAACGGTTGTGACTTCGATGAACGCTTTGATAAATATAATGTTTTCAACACCCATCTAGCTTATATTAACCATCTAGACTTCAAAACGAACAGTGGTTTTGCAAAAATGAAAACTACCTAAAAGTGTCTAAAATCGACTGGAAATCACTAAATAAGCATTTTCAAGTTTTGTTGTTTTTTCATGGTTACTTGCAAAATCTTGTGAGTTTGTGTATTCTGAAAACGGTTGTGACTTCGATGAACGCTTTGATAAATATAATGTTTTCAATACCCATCTAGCTTATATTAGCCATCTAGACTTCAAAACGAACAGTGGTTTTGCAAAAATGAAAACTACCTAAAAGTGTCTAAAATCGACTGGAAATCACTAAATAAGCATTTTGAAGTTTTGTTGATTTTTCATGGTTATTTGCCAAATGTTGTGAGTTAGTGTATTCTGAAAACGGTTGTGACTTCGATGAACGCTTTGATAAATATAATGTTTTCAACACCCATCTAGCTTATATTAACCATCTAGACTTCAAAACGAACAGTGGTTTTGCAAAAATGAAAACTACCTAAAAGTGTCTAAAATCGACTGGAAATCACGAAATAAGCATTTTCAAGTTTTGTTGATTTTTCATGGTTATTTGCAAAATCTTGTGAGTTTGTGTTTTCTGAAAACGGTTGTGACTTCGATGAACGCTTTGATAAATATAATGTTTTCAACACCCATCTAGCTAATATTAACCATCTAGACTTCAAAACGAACAGTGGTTTTGCAAAAATGAAAACTACCTAAAAGTGTCTAAAATCGACTGGAAATCACGAAATAAGCATTTTCAAGTTTTGTTGTCTTTTCATGGCTATTTGCAAAATTTTGTGAGTTAGTGTATTCTGAAAACGGTTGTGACTTCGATGAACGCTTTGATAAATATAATGTTTTCAATACCCATCTAGCTTATATTAACCATCTAGACTTCAAAACGAACAGTGGTTTTGCAAAAATGAAAACTACCTAAAAGTGTCTAAAATCGACTGGAAATCACTAAATAAGCATTTTCAAGTTTTGTTGTTTTTTCATGGTTATTTGCAAAATCTTGTGAGTTTGTGTTTTCTGAAAACGGTTGTGACTTCGATGAACGCTTTGATAAATATAATGTTTTCAACACCCATCTAGCTTATATTAACCGTCTAGACTTCAAAACGAACAGTGGTTTTGCAAAAATGAAAACTACCTAAAAGTGTCTAAAATCGACTGGAAATCACTAAATAAGCATTTTCAAGTTTTGTTGTTTTTTCATGGTTATTTTCAAAATTTTGTGAGTTAGTGTATTCTGAAAACGGTTGTGACTTCGATGAACGCTTTGATAAATATAATGTTTTCAATACCCATCTAGCTTATATTAACCATCTAGACTTCAAAACGAACAGTGGTTTTGCAAAAATGAAAACTACCTAAAAGTGTCTAAAATCGACTGGAAATCACGAAATAAGCATTTTCAAGTTTTGTTGTTTTTTCATGGATATTTGCAAAATCTTGTGAGTTAGTGTATTCTGAAAACGGTTGTGACTTCGATGAACGCTTTGATAAATATAATGTTTTCAACACCCATCTAGCTTATATTAACCATCTAGACTTCAAAACGAACAGTGGTTTTGCAAAAATGAAAACTACCTAAAAGTGTCTAAAATCGACTGGAAATCACTAAATAAGCATTTTCAAGTTTTGTTGTTTTTTCATGGTTACTTGCAAAATCTTGTGAGTTTGTGTATTCTGAAAACGGTTGTGACTTCGATGAACGCTTTGATAAATATAATGTTTTCAATACCCATCTAGCTTATATTAGCCATCTAGACTTCAAAACGAACAGTGGTTTTGCAAAAATGAAAACTACCTAAAAGTGTCTAAAATCGACTGGAAATCACTAAATAAGCATTTTGAAGTTTTGTTGTTTTTTCATGGTTATTTGCCAAATGTTGTGAGTTAGTGTATTCTGAAAACGGTTGTGACTTCGATGAACGCTTTGATAAATATAATGTTTTCAACACCCATCTAGCTTATATTAACCATCTAGACTTCAAAACGAACAGTGGTTTTGCAAAAATGAAAACTACCTAAAAGTGTCTAAAATCGACTGGAAATCACGAAATAAGCATTTTCAAGTTTTGTTGATTTTTCATGGTTATTTGCAAAATCTTGTGAGTTTGTGTTTTCTGAAAACGGTTGTGACTTCGATGAACGCTTTGATAAATATAATGTTTTCAACACCCATCTAGCTAATATTAACCATCTAGACTTCAAAACGAACAGTGGTTTTGCAAAAATGAAAACTACCTAAAAGTGTCTAAAATCGACTGGAAATCACGAAATAAGCATTTTCAAGTTTTGTTGTCTTTTCATGGCTATTTGCAAAATTTTGTGAGTTAGTGTATTCTGAAAACGGTTGTGACTTCGATGAACGCTTTGATAAATATAATGTTTTCAATACCCATCTAGCTTATATTAACCATCTAGACTTCAAAACGAACAGTGGTTTTGCAAAAATGAAAACTACCTAAAAGTGTCTAAAATCGACTGGAAATCACTAAATAAGCATTTTCAAGTTTTGTTGTTTTTTCATGGTTATTTGCAAAATCTTGTGAGTTTGTGTTTTCTGAAAACGGTTGTGACTTCGATGAACGCTTTGATAAATATAATGTTTTCAACACCCATCTAGCTTATATTAACCGTCTAGACTTCAAAACGAACAGTGGTTTTGCAAAAATGAAAACTACCTAAAAGTGTCTAAAATCGACTGGAAATCACTAAATAAGCATTTTCAAGTTTTGTTGTTTTTTCATGGTTATTTGCAAAATTTTGTGAGTTAGTGTATTCTGAAAACGGTTGTGACTTCGATGAACGCTTTGATAAATATAATGTTTTCAATACCCATCTAGCTTATATTAACCATCTAGACTTCAAAACGAACAGTGGTTTTGCAAAAATGAAAACTACCTAAAAGTGTCTAAAATTGACTGGAAATCACTAAATAAGCATTTTCAAGTTTTGTTGTTTTTTCATGGTTATTTGCAAAATCTTGTGAGTTTGTGTTTTCTGAAAACGGTTGTGACTTCGATGAACGCTTTGATAAATATAATGTTTTCAACACCCATCTAGCTTATATTAACCATCTAGACTTCAAAACGAACAGTGGTTTTGCAAAAATGAAAACTACCTAAAAGTGTCTAAAATCGACTGGAAATCACGAAATAAGCATTTTCAAGTTTTGTTGTTTATTCATGGTTATTTGCCAAATGTTGTGAGTTTGTGTTTTCTGAAAACGGTTGTGACTTCGATGAACGCTTTGATAAATATAATGTTTTCAACACCCATCTAGCTTATATTAACCATCTAGACTTCAAAACGAACAGTGGTTTTGCAAAAATGAAAACTACCTAAAAGTGTCTAAAATCGACTGGAAATCACGAAATAAGCATTTTCAAGTTTTGTTGTCTTTTCATGGCTATTTGCAAAATTTTGTGAGTTAGTGTATTCTGAAAACGGTTGTGACTTCGATGAACGCTTTGATAAATATAATGTTTTCAATACCCATCTAGCTTATATTAACCATCTAGACTTCAAAACGAACAGTGGTTTTGCAAAAATGAAAACTACCTAAAAGTGTCTAAAATCGACTGGAAATCACGAAATAAGCATTTTCAAGTTTTGTTGTTTTTTCATGGTTATTTGCCAAATGTTGTGAGTTTGTGTTTTCTGAAAACGGTTGTGACTTCGATGAACGCTTTGATAAATATAATGTTTTCAACACCCATCTAGCTTATATTAACCATCTAGACTTCAAAACGAACAGTGGTTTTCCAAAAATGAAAACTACCTAAAAGTGTCTAAAATCGACTGGAAATCACGAAATAAGCATTTTCAAGTTTTGTTGTTTTTTCATGGATATTTGCAAAATCTTGTGAGTTAGTGTATTCTGAAAACGGTTGTGACTTCGATGAACGCTTTGATAAATATAATGTTTTCAACACCCATCTAGCTTATATTAACCATCTAGACTTCAAAACGAACAGTGGTTTTGCAAAAATGAAAACTACCTAAAAGTGTCTAAAATCGACTGGAAATCACTAAATAAGCATTTTCAAGTTTTGTTGTTTTTTCATGGTTACTTGCAAAATCTTGTGAGTTTGTGTATTCTGAAAACGGTTGTGACTTCGATGAACGCTTTGATAAATATAATGTTTTCAATACCCATCTAGCTTATATTAGCCATCTAGACTTCAAAACGAACAGTGGTTTTGCAAAAATGAAAACTACCTAAAAGTGTCTAAAATCGACTGGAAATCACTAAATAAGCATTTTGAAGTTTTGTTGATTTTTCATGGTTATTTGCCAAATGTTGTGAGTTAGTGTATTCTGAAAACGGTTGTGACTTCGATGAACGCTTTGATAAATATAATGTTTTCAACACCCATCTAGCTTATATTAACCATCTAGACTTCAAAACGAACAGTGGTTTTGCAAAAATGAAAACTACCTAAAAGTGTCTAAAATCGACTGGAAATCACGAAATAAGCATTTTCAAGTTTTGTTGATTTTTCATGGTTATTTGCAAAATCTTGTGAGTTTGTGTTTTCTGAAAACGGTTGTGACTTCGATGAACGCTTTGATAAATATAATGTTTTCAACACCCATCTAGCTAATATTAACCATCTAGACTTCAAAACGAACAGTGGTTTTGCAAAAATGAAAACTACCTAAAAGTGTCTAAAATCGACTGGAAATCACGAAATAAGCATTTTCAAGTTTTGTTGTCTTTTCATGGCTATTTGCAAAATTTTGTGAGTTAGTGTATTCTGAAAACGGTTGTGACTTCGATGAACGCTTTGATAAATATAATGTTTTCAATACCCATCTAGCTTATATTAACCATCTAGACTTCAAAACGAACAGTGGTTTTGCAAAAATGAAAACTACCTAAAAGTGTCTAAAATCGACTGGAAATCACTAAATAAGCATTTTCAAGTTTTGTTGTTTTTTCATGGTTATTTGCAAAATCTTGTGAGTTTGTGTTTTCTGAAAACGGTTGTGACTTCGATGAACGCTTTGATAAATATAATGTTTTCAACACCCATCTAGCTTATATTAACCGTCTAGACTTCAAAACGAACAGTGGTTTTGCAAAAATGAAAACTACCTAAAAGTGTCTAAAATCGACTGGAAATCACTAAATAAGCATTTTCAAGTTTTGTTGTTTTTTCATGGTTATTTTCAAAATTTTGTGAGTTAGTGTATTCTGAAAACGGTTGTGACTTCGATGAACGCTTTGATAAATATAATGTTTTCAATACCCATCTAGCTTATATTAACCATCTAGACTTCAAAACGAACAGTGGTTTTGCAAAAATGAAAACTACCTAAAAGTGTCTAAAATCGACTGGAAATCACGAAATAAGCATTTTCAAGTTTTGTTGTTTTTTCATGGTTATTTGCCAAATGTTGTGAGTTTGTGTTTTCTGAAAACGGTTGTGACTTCGATGAACGCTTTGATAAATATAATGTTTTCAACACCCATCTAGCTTATATTAACCATCTAGACTTCAAAACGAACAGTGGTTTTGCAAAAATGAAAACTACCTAAAAGTGTCTAAAATCGACTGGAAATCACGAAATAAGCATTTTCAAGTTTTGTTGTTTTTTCATGGATATTTGCAAAATCTTGTGAGTTAGTGTATTCTGAAAACGGTTGTGACTTCGATGAACGCTTTGATAAATATAATGTTTTCAACACCCATCTAGCTTATATTAACCATCTAGACTTCAAAACGAACAGTGGTTTTGCAAAAATGAAAACTACCTAAAAGTGTCTAAAATCGACTGGAAATCACTAAATAAGCATTTTCAAGTTTTGTTGTTTTTTCATGGTTACTTGCAAAATCTTGTGAGTTTGTGTATTCTGAAAACGGTTGTGACTTCGATGAACGCTTTGATAAATATAATGTTTTCAATACCCATCTAGCTTATATTAACCATCTAGACTTCAAAACGAACAGTGGTTTTGCAAAAATGAAAACTACCTAAAAGTGTCTAAAATCGACTGGAAATCACTAAATAAGCATTTTCAAGTTTTGTTGTTTTTTCATGGTTATTTGCAAAATCTTGTGAGTTTGTGTTTTCTGAAAACGGTTGTGACTTCGATGAACGCTTTGATAAATATAATGTTTTCAACACCCATCTAGCTTATATTAACCGTCTAGACTTCAAAACGAACAGTGGTTTTGCAAAAATGAAAACTACCTAAAAGTGTCTAAAATCGACTGGAAATCACTAAATAAGCATTTTGAAGTTTTGTTGTTTTTTCATGGTTATTTGCCAAATGTTGTGAGTTAGTGTATTCTGAAAACGGTTGTGACTTCGATGAACGCTTTGATAAATATAATGTTTTCAATACCCATCTAGCTTATATTAACCGTCTAGACTTCAAAACGAACAGTGGTTTTGCAAAAATGAAAACTACCTAAAAGTGTCTAAAATCGACTGGAAATCACGAAATAAGCATTTTCAAGTTTTGTTGTTTTTTCATGGATATTTGCAAAATCTTGTGAGTTAGTGTATTCTGAAAACGGTTGTGACTTCGATGAACGCTTTGATAAATATAATGTTTTCAACACCCATCTAGCTTATATTAACCATCTAGACTTCAAAACGAACAGTGGTTTTGCAAAAATGAAAACTACCTAAAAGTGTCTAAAATCGACTGGAAATCACTAAATAAGCATTTTCAAGTTTTGTTGTTTTTTCATGGTTACTTGCAAAATCTTGTGAGTTTGTGTATTCTGAAAACGGTTGTGACTTCGATGAACGCTTTGATAAATATAATGTTTTCAATACCCATCTAGCTTATATTAGCCATCTAGACTTCAAAACGAACAGTGGTTTTGCAAAAATGAAAACTACCTAAAAGTGTCTAAAATCGACTGGAAATCACTAAATAAGCATTTTGAAGTTTTGTTGATTTTTCATGGTTATTTGCCAAATGTTGTGAGTTAGTGTATTCTGAAAACGGTTGTGACTTCGATGAACGCTTTGATAAATATAATGTTTTCAACACCCATCTAGCTTATATTAACCATCTAGACTTCAAAACGAACAGTGGTTTTGCAAAAATGAAAACTACCTAAAAGTGTCTAAAATCGACTGGAAATCACGAAATAAGCATTTTCAAGTTTTGTTGATTTTTCATGGTTATTTGCAAAATCTTGTGAGTTTGTGTTTTCTGAAAACGGTTGTGACTTCGATGAACGCTTTGATAAATATAATGTTTTCAACACCCATCTAGCTAATATTAACCATCTAGACTTCAAAACGAACAGTGGTTTTGCAAAAATGAAAACTACCTAAAAGTGTCTAAAATCGACTGGAAATCACGAAATAAGCATTTTCAAGTTTTGTTGTCTTTTCATGGCTATTTGCAAAATTTTGTGAGTTAGTGTATTCTGAAAACGGTTGTGACTTCGATGAACGCTTTGATAAATATAATGTTTTCAATACCCATCTAGCTTATATTAACCATCTAGACTTCAAAACGAACAGTGGTTTTGCAAAAATGAAAACTACCTAAAAGTGTCTAAAATCGACTGGAAATCACTAAATAAGCATTTTCAAGTTTTGTTGTTTTTTCATGGTTATTTGCAAAATCTTGTGAGTTTGTGTTTTCTGAAAACGGTTGTGACTTCGATGAACGCTTTGATAAATATAATGTTTTCAACACCCATCTAGCTTATATTAACCGTCTAGACTTCAAAACGAACAGTGGTTTTGCAAAAATGAAAACTACCTAAAAGTGTCTAAAATCGACTGGAAATCACTAAATAAGCATTTTCAAGTTTTGTTGTTTTTTCATGGTTATTTGCAAAATTTTGTGAGTTAGTGTATTCTGAAAACGGTTGTGACTTCGATGAACGCTTTGATAAATATAATGTTTTCAATACCCATCTAGCTTATATTAACCATCTAGACTTCAAAACGAACAGTGGTTTTGCAAAAATGAAAACTACCTAAAAGTGTCTAAAATCGACTGGAAATCACGAAATAAGCATTTTCAAGTTTTGTTGTTTTTTCATGGTTATTTGCAAAATCTTGTGAGTTTGTGTTTTCTGAAAACGGTTGTGACTTCGATGAACGCTTTGATAAATATAATGTTTTCAACACCCATCTAGCTTATATTAACCGTCTAGACTTCAAAACGAACAGTGGTTTTGCAAAAATGAAAACTACCTAAAAGTGTCTAAAATCGACTGGAAATCACGAAATAAGCATTTTCAAGTTTTGTTGTTTTTTCATGGTTATTTGCAAAATTTTGTGAGTTTGTGTTTTCTGAAAACGGTTGTGACTTCGATGAACGCTTTGATAAATATAATGTTTTCAACACCCATCTAGCTTATATTAACCATCTAGACTTCAAAACGAACAGTGGTTTTGCAAAAATGAAAACTACCTAAAAGTGTCTAAAATCGACGGGAAATCACGAAATAAGCATTTTCAAGTTTTGTTGTTTTTTCATGGTTATTTGCAAAATCTTGTGAGTTTGTGTTTTCTGAAAACGGTTGTGACTTCGATGAACGCTTTGATAAATATAATGTTTTCAACACCCATCTAGCTTATATTAACCGTCTAGACTTCAAAACGAACAGTGGTTTTGCAAAAATGAAAACTACCTAAAAGTGTCTAAAATCGACTGGAAATCACTAAATAAGCATTTTCAAGTTTTGTTGTTTTTTCATGGTTATTTGCAAAATTTTGTGAGTTTGTGTTTTCTGAAAACGGTTGTGACTTCGATGAACGCTTTGATAAATATAATGTTTTCAACACCCATCTAGCTTATATTAACCATCTAGACTTCAAAACGAACAGTGGTTTTGCAAAAATGAAAACTACCTAAAAGTGTCTAAAATCGACTGGAAATCACGAAATAAGCATTTTCAAGTTTTGTTGATTTTTCATGGTTATTTGCAAAATCTTGTGAGTTTGTGTTTTCTGAAAACGGTTGTGACTTCGATGAACGCTTTGATAAATATAATGTTTTCAACACCCATCTAGCTAATATTAACCATCTAGACTTCAAAACGAACAGTGGTTTTGCAAAAATGAAAACTACCTAAAAGTGTCTAAAATCGACTGGAAATCACGAAATAAGCATTTTCAAGTTTTGTTGTTTTTTCATGGTTATTTGCCAAATGTTGTGAGTTTGTGTTTTCTGAAAACGGTTGTGACTTCGATGAACGCTTTGATAAATATAATGTTTTCAACACCCATCTAGCTTATATTAACCATCTAGACTTCAAAACGAACAGTGGTTTTGCAAAAATGAAAACTACCTAAAAGTGTCTAAAATTGACTGGAAATCACGAAATAAGCATTTTCAAGTTTTGTTGTCTTTTCATGGCTATTTGCAAAATTTTGTGAGTTAGTGTATTCTGAAAACGGTTGTGACTTCGATGAACGCTTTGATAAATATAATGTTTTCAATACCCATCTAGCTTATATTAACCATCTAGACTTCAAAACGAACAGTGGTTTTGCAAAAATGAAAACTACCTAAAAGTGTCTAAAATCGACTGGAAATCACGAAATAAGCATTTTCAAGTTTTGTTGTTTTTTCATGGTTATTTGCCAAATGTTGTGAGTTTGTGTTTTCTGAAAACGGTTGTGACTTCGATGAACGCTTTGATAAATATAATGTTTTCAACACCCATCTAGCTTATATTAACCATCTAGACTTCAAAACGAACAGTGGTTTTGCAAAAATGAAAACTACCTAAAAGTGTCTAAAATCGACTGGAAATCACGAAATAAGTATTTTCAAGTTTTGTTGTTTTTTCATGGATATTTGCAAAATCTTGTGAGTTAGTGTATTCTGAAAACGGTTGTGACTTCGATGAACGCTTTGATAAATATAATGTTTTCAACACCCATCTAGCTTATATTAACCATCTAGACTTCAAAACGAACAGTGGTTTTGCAAAAATGAAAACTACCTAAAAGTGTCTAAAATCGACTGGAAATCACTAAATAAGCATTTTCAAGTTTTGTTGTTTTTTCATGGTTACTTGCAAAATCTTGTGAGTTTGTGTATTCTGAAAACGGTTGTGACTTCGATGAACGCTTTGATAAATATAATGTTTTCAATACCCATCTAGCTTATATTAGCCATCTAGACTTCAAAACGAACAGTGGTTTTGCAAAAATGAAAACTACCTAAAAGTGTCTAAAATCGACTGGAAATCACTAAATAAGCATTTTGAAGTTTTGTTGTTTTTTCATGGTTATTTGCCAAATGTTGTGAGTTAGTGTATTCTGAAAACGGTTGTGACTTCGATGAACGCTTTGATAAATATAATGTTTTCAACACCCATCTAGCTTATATTAACCATCTAGACTTCAAAACGAACAGTGGTTTTGCAAAAATAAAAACTACCTAAAAGTGTCTAAAATCGACTGGAAATCACGAAATAAGCATTTTCAAGTTTTGTTGATTTTTCATGGTTATTTGCAAAATCTTGTGAGTTTGTGTTTTCTGAAAACGGTTGTGACTTCGATGAACGCTTTGATAAATATAATGTTTTCAACACCCATCTAGCTAATATTAACCATCTAGACTTCAAAACGAACAGTGGTTTTGCAAAAATGAAAACTACCTAAAAGTGTCTAAAATCGACTGGAAATCACGAAATAAGCATTTTCAAGTTTTGTTGTCTTTTCATGGCTATTTGCAAAATTTTGTGAGTTAGTGTATTCTGAAAACGGTTGTGACTTCGATGAACGCTTTGATAAATATAATGTTTTCAATACCCATCTAGCTTATATTAACCATCTAGACTTCAAAACGAACAGTGGTTTTGCAAAAATGAAAACTACCTAAAAGTGTCTAAAATCGACTGGAAATCACTAAATAAGCATTTTCAAGTTTTGTTGTTTTTTCATGGTTATTTGCAAAATCTTGTGAGTTTGTGTTTTCTGAAAACGGTTGTGACTTCGATGAACGCTTTGATAAATATAATGTTTTCAACACCCATCTAGCTTATATTAACCGTCTAGACTTCAAAACGAACAGTGGTTTTGCAAAAATGAAAACTACCTAAAAGTGTCTAAAATCGACTGGAAATCACTAAATAAGCATTTTCAAGTTTTGTTGTTTTTTCATGGTTATTTGCAAAATTTTGTGAGTTAGTGTATTCTGAAAACGGTTGTGACTTCGATGAACGCTTTGATAAATATAATGTTTTCAATACCCATCTAGCTTATATTAACCATCTAGACTTCAAAACGAACAGTGGTTTTGCAAAAATGAAAACTACCTAAAAGTGTCTAAAATTGACTGGAAATCACTAAATAAGCATTTTCAAGTTTTGTTGTTTTTTCATGGTTATTTGCAAAATCTTGTGAGTTTGTGTATTCTGAAAACGGTTGTGACTTCGATGAACGCTTTGATAAATATAATGTTTTCAATACCCATCTAGCTTATATTAGCCATCTAGACTTCAAAACGAACAGTGGTTTTGCAAAAATGAAAACTACCTAAAAGTGTCTAAAATCGACTGGAAATCACTAAATAAGCATTTTGAAGTTTTGTTGTTTTTTCATGGTTATTTGCCAAATGTTGTGAGTTAGTGTATTCTGAAAACGGTTGTGACTTCGATGAACGCTTTGATAAATATAATGTTTTCAACACCCATCTAGCTTATATTAACCATCTAGACTTCAAAACGAACAGTGGTTTTGCAAAAATAAAAACTACCTAAAAGTGTCTAAAATCGACTGGAAATCACGAAATAAGCATTTTCAAGTTTTGTTGATTTTTCATGGTTATTTGCAAAATCTTGTGAGTTTGTGTTTTCTGAAAACGGTTGTGACTTCGATGAACGCTTTGATAAATATAATGTTTTCAACACCCATCTAGCTAATATTAACCATCTAGACTTCAAAACGAACAGTGGTTTTGCAAAAATGAAAACTACCTAAAAGTGTCTAAAATCGACTGGAAATCACGAAATAAGCATTTTCAAGTTTTGTTGTCTTTTCATGGCTATTTGCAAAATTTTGTGAGTTAGTGTATTCTGAAAACGGTTGTGACTTCGATGAACGCTTTGATAAATATAATGTTTTCAATACCCATCTAGCTTATATTAACCATCTAGACTTCAAAACGAACAGTGGTTTTGCAAAAATGAAAACTACCTAAAAGTGTCTAAAATCGACTGGAAATCACTAAATAAGCATTTTCAAGTTTTGTTGTTTTTTCATGGTTATTTGCAAAATCTTGTGAGTTTGTGTTTTCTGAAAACGGTTGTGACTTCGATGAACGCTTTGATAAATATAATGTTTTCAACACCCATCTAGCTTATATTAACCGTCTAGACTTCAAAACGAACAGTGGTTTTGCAAAAATGAAAACTACCTAAAAGTGTCTAAAATCGACTGGAAATCACTAAATAAGCATTTTCAAGTTTTGTTGTTTTTTCATGGTTATTTGCAAAATTTTGTGAGTTAGTGTATTCTGAAAACGGTTGTGACTTCGATGAACGCTTTGATAAATATAATGTTTTCAATACCCATCTAGCTTATATTAACCATCTAGACTTCAAAACGAACAGTGGTTTTGCAAAAATGAAAACTACCTAAAAGTGTCTAAAATTGACTGGAAATCACTAAATAAGCATTTTCAAGTTTTGTTGTTTTTTCATGGTTATTTGCAAAATCTTGTGAGTTTGTGTTTTCTGAAAACGGTTGTGACTTCGATGAACGCTTTGATAAATATAATGTTTTCAATACCCATCTAGCTTATATTAACCATCTAGACTTCAAAACGAACAGTGGTTTTGCAAAAATGAAAACTACCTAAAAGTGTCTAAAATCGACTGGAAATCACGAAATAAGCATTTTCAAGTTTTGTTGTTTTTTCATGGTTATTTGCCAAATGTTGTGAGTTTGTGTTTTCTGAAAACGGTTGTGACTTCGATGAACGCTTTGATAAATATAATGTTTTCAACACCCATCTAGCTTATATTAACCATCTAGACTTCAAAACGAACAGTGGTTTTGCAAAAATGAAAACTACCTAAAAGTGTCTAAAATCGACTGGAAATCACGAAATAAGCATTTTCAAGTTTTGTTGTTTTTTCATGGATATTTGCAAAATCTTGTGAGTTAGTGTATTCTGAAAACGGTTGTGACTTCGATGAACGCTTTGATAAATATAATGTTTTCAACACCCATCTAGCTTATATTAACCATCTAGACTTCAAAACGAACAGTGGTTTTGCAAAAATGAAAACTACCTAAAAGTGTCTAAAATCGACTGGAAATCACTAAATAAGCATTTTCAAGTTTTGTTGTTTTTTCATGGTTACTTGCAAAATCTTGTGAGTTTGTGTATTCTGAAAACGGTTGTGACTTCGATGAACGCTTTGATAAATATAATGTTTTCAATACCCATCTAGCTTATATTAGCCATCTAGACTTCAAAACGAACAGTGGTTTTGCAAAAATGAAAACTACCTAAAAGTGTCTAAAATCGACTGGAAATCACTAAATAAGCATTTTGAAGTTTTGTTGTTTTTTCATGGTTATTTGCCAAATGTTGTGAGTTAGTGTATTCTGAAAACGGTTGTGACTTCGATGAACGCTTTGATAAATATAATGTTTTCAACACCCATCTAGCTTATATTAACCATCTAGACTTCAAAACGAACAGTGGTTTTGCAAAAATAAAAACTACCTAAAAGTGTCTAAAATCGACTGGAAATCACGAAATAAGCATTTTCAAGTTTTGTTGATTTTTCATGGTTATTTGCAAAATCTTGTGAGTTTGTGTTTTCTGAAAACGGTTGTGACTTCGATGAACGCTTTGATAAATATAATGTTTTCAACACCCATCTAGCTAATATTAACCATCTAGACTTCAAAACGAACAGTGGTTTTGCAAAAATGAAAACTACCTAAAAGTGTCTAAAATCGACTGGAAATCACGAAATAAGCATTTTCAAGTTTTGTTGTCTTTTCATGGCTATTTGCAAAATTTTGTGAGTTAGTGTATTCTGAAAACGGTTGTGACTTCGATGAACGCTTTGATAAATATAATGTTTTCAATACCCATCTAGCTTATATTAACCATCTAGACTTCAAAACGAACAGTGGTTTTGCAAAAATGAAAACTACCTAAAAGTGTCTAAAATCGACTGGAAATCACTAAATAAGCATTTTCAAGTTTTGTTGTTTTTTCATGGTTATTTGCAAAATCTTGTGAGTTTGTGTTTTCTGAAAACGGTTGTGACTTCGATGAACGCTTTGATAAATATAATGTTTTCAACACCCATCTAGCTTATATTAACCGTCTAGACTTCAAAACGAACAGTGGTTTTGCAAAAATGAAAACTACCTAAAAGTGTCTAAAATCGACTGGAAATCACTAAATAAGCATTTTCAAGTTTTGTTGTTTTTTCATGGTTATTTGCAAAATTTTGTGAGTTAGTGTATTCTGAAAACGGTTGTGACTTCGATGAACGCTTTGATAAATATAATGTTTTCAATACCCATCTAGCTTATATTAACCATCTAGACTTCAAAACGAACAGTGGTTTTGCAAAAATGAAAACTACCTAAAAGTGTCTAAAATTGACTGGAAATCACTAAATAAGCATTTTCAAGTTTTGTTGTTTTTTCATGGTTATTTGCAAAATCTTGTGAGTTTGTGTATTCTGAAAACGGTTGTGACTTCGATGAACGCTTTGATAAATATAATGTTTTCAATACCCATCTAGCTTATATTAGCCATCTAGACTTCAAAACGAACAGTGGTTTTGCAAAAATGAAAACTACCTAAAAGTGTCTAAAATCGACTGGAAATCACTAAATAAGCATTTTGAAGTTTTGTTGTTTTTTCATGGTTATTTGCCAAATGTTGTGAGTTAGTGTATTCTGAAAACGGTTGTGACTTCGATGAACGCTTTGATAAATATAATGTTTTCAACACCCATCTAGCTTATATTAACCATCTAGACTTCAAAACGAACAGTGGTTTTGCAAAAATAAAAACTACCTAAAAGTGTCTAAAATCGACTGGAAATCACGAAATAAGCATTTTCAAGTTTTGTTGATTTTTCATGGTTATTTGCAAAATCTTGTGAGTTTGTGTTTTCTGAAAACGGTTGTGACTTCGATGAACGCTTTGATAAATATAATGTTTTCAACACCCATCTAGCTAATATTAACCATCTAGACTTCAAAACGAACAGTGGTTTTGCAAAAATGAAAACTACCTAAAAGTGTCTAAAATCGACTGGAAATCACGAAATAAGCATTTTCAAGTTTTGTTGTCTTTTCATGGCTATTTGCAAAATTTTGTGAGTTAGTGTATTCTGAAAACGGTTGTGACTTCGATGAACGCTTTGATAAATATAATGTTTTCAATACCCATCTAGCTTATATTAACCATCTAGACTTCAAAACGAACAGTGGTTTTGCAAAAATGAAAACTACCTAAAAGTGTCTAAAATCGACTGGAAATCACTAAATAAGCATTTTCAAGTTTTGTTGTTTTTTCATGGTTATTTGCAAAATCTTGTGAGTTTGTGTTTTCTGAAAACGGTTGTGACTTCGATGAACGCTTTGATAAATATAATGTTTTCAACACCCATCTAGCTTATATTAACCGTCTAGACTTCAAAACGAACAGTGGTTTTGCAAAAATGAAAACTACCTAAAAGTGTCTAAAATCGACTGGAAATCACTAAATAAGCATTTTCAAGTTTTGTTGTTTTTTCATGGTTATTTGCAAAATTTTGTGAGTTAGTGTATTCTGAAAACGGTTGTGACTTCGATGAACGCTTTGATAAATATAATGTTTTCAATACCCATCTAGCTTATATTAACCATCTAGACTTCAAAACGAACAGTGGTTTTGCAAAAATGAAAACTACCTAAAAGTGTCTAAAATTGACTGGAAATCACTAAATAAGCATTTTCAAGTTTTGTTGTTTTTTCATGGTTATTTGCAAAATCTTGTGAGTTTGTGTTTTCTGAAAACGGTTGTGACTTCGATGAACGCTTTGATAAATATAATGTTTTCAACACCCATCTAGCTTATATTAACCATCTAGACTTCAAAACGAACAGTGGTTTTGCAAAAATGAAAACTACCTAAAAGTGTCTAAAATCGACTGGAAATCACGAAATAAGCATTTTCAAGTTTTGTTGTTTATTCATGGTTATTTGCCAAATGTTGTGAGTTTGTGTTTTCTGAAAACGGTTGTGACTTCGATGAACGCTTTGATAAATATAATGTTTTCAACACCCATCTAGCTTATATTAACCATCTAGACTTCAAAACGAACAGTGGTTTTGCAAAAATGAAAACTACCTAAAAGTGTCTAAAATCGACTGGAAATCACGAAATAAGCATTTTCAAGTTTTGTTGTCTTTTCATGGCTATTTGCAAAATTTTGTGAGTTAGTGTATTCTGAAAACGGTTGTGACTTCGATGAACGCTTTGATAAATATAATGTTTTCAATACCCATCTAGCTTATATTAACCATCTAGACTTCAAAACGAACAGTGGTTTTGCAAAAATGAAAACTACCTAAAAGTGTCTAAAATCGACTGGAAATCACGAAATAAGCATTTTCAAGTTTTGTTGTTTTTTCATGGTTATTTGCCAAATGTTGTGAGTTTGTGTTTTCTGAAAACGGTTGTGACTTCGATGAACGCTTTGATAAATATAATGTTTTCAACACCCATCTAGCTTATATTAACCATCTAGACTTCAAAACGAGCAGTGGTTTTCCAAAAATGAAAACTACCTAAAAGTGTCTAAAATCGACTGGAAATCACGAAATAAGCATTTTCAAGTTTTGTTGTTTTTTCATGGATATTTGCAAAATCTTGTGAGTTAGTGTATTCTGAAAACGGTTGTGACTTCGATGAACGCTTTGATAAATATAATGTTTTCAATACCCATCTAGCTTATATTAGCCATCTAGACTTCAAAACGAACAGTGGTTTTGCAAAAATGAAAACTACCTAAAAGTGTCTAAAATCGACTGGAAATCACTAAATAAGCATTTTGAAGTTTTGTTGTTTTTTCATGGTTATTTGCCAAATGTTGTGAGTTAGTGTATTCTGAAAACGGTTGTGACTTCGATGAACGCTTTGATAAATATAATGTTTTCAATACCCATCTAGCTTATATTAACCATCTAGACTTCAAAACGAACAGTGGTTTTGCAAAAATGAAAACTACCTAAAAGTGTCTAAAATCGACTGGAAATCACTAAATAAGCATTTTCAAGTTTTGTTGTTTTTTCATGGTTATTTGCAAAATTTTGTGAGTTAGTGTATTCTGAAAACGGTTGTGACTTCGATGAACGCTTTGATAAATATAATGTTTTCAATACCCATCTAGCTTATATTAACCATCTAGACTTCAAAACGAACAGTGGTTTTGCAAAAATGAAAACTACCTAAAAGTGTCTAAAATCGACTGGAAATCACGAAATAAGCATTTTCAAGTTTTGTTGTTTTTTCATGGTTATTTGCCAAATGTTGTGAGTTTGTGTTTTCTGAAAACGGTTGTGACTTCGATGAACGCTTTGATAAATATAATGTTTTCAACACCCATCTAGCTTATATTAACCATCTAGACTTCAAAACGAACAGTGGTTTTGCAAAAATGAAAACTACCTAAAAGTGTCTAAAATCGACTGGAAATCACGAAATAAGCATTTTCAAGTTTTGTTGTTTTTTCATGGATATTTGCAAAATCTTGTGAGTTAGTGTATTCTGAAAACGGTTGTGACTTCGATGAACGCTTTGATAAATATAATGTTTTCAACACCCATCTAGCTTATATTAACCATCTAGACTTCAAAACGAACAGTGGTTTTGCAAAAATGAAAACTACCTAAAAGTGTCTAAAATCGACTGGAAATCACTAAATAAGCATTTTCAAGTTTTGTTGTTTTTTCATGGTTACTTGCAAAATCTTGTGAGTTTGTGTATTCTGAAAACGGTTGTGACTTCGATGAACGCTTTGATAAATATAATGTTTTCAATACCCATCTAGCTTATATTAACCATCTAGACTTCAAAACGAACAGTGGTTTTGCAAAAATGAAAACTACCTAAAAGTGTCTAAAATCGACTGGAAATCACTAAATAAGCATTTTCAAGTTTTGTTGTTTTTTCATGGTTATTTGCAAAATCTTGTGAGTTTGTGTTTTCTGAAAACGGTTGTGACTTCGATGAACGCTTTGATAAATATAATGTTTTCAACACCCATCTAGCTTATATTAACCGTCTAGACTTCAAAACGAACAGTGGTTTTGCAAAAATGAAAACTACCTAAAAGTGTCTAAAATCGACTGGAAATCACTAAATAAGCATTTTCAAGTTTTGTTGTTTTTTCATGGTTATTTGCAAAATTTTGTGAGTTTGTGTATTCTGAAAACGGTTGTGACTTCGATGAACGCTTTGATAAATATAATGTTTTCAACACCCATCTAGCTTATATTAACCATCTAGACTTCAAAACGAACAGTGGTTTTGCAAAAATGAAAACTACCTAAAAGTGTCTAAAATCGACTGGAAATCACTAAATAAGCATTTTGAAGTTTTGTTGTTTTTTCATGGTTATTTGCCAAATGTTGTGAGTTAGTGTATTCTGAAAACGGTTGTGACTTCGATGAACGCTTTGATAAATATAATGTTTTCAATACCCATCTAGCTTATATTAACCATCTAGACTTCAAAACGAACAGTGGTTTTGCAAAAATGAAAACTACCTAAAAGTGTCTAAAATTGACTGGAAATCACTAAATAAGCATTTTCAAGTTTTGTTGTTTTTTCATGGTTATTTGCAAAATCTTGTGAGTTTGTGTTTTCTGAAAACGGTTGTGACTTCGATGAACGCTTTGATAAATATAATGTTTTCAACACCCATCTAGCTTATATTAACCGTCTAGACTTCAAAACGAACAGTGGTTTTGCAAAAATGAAAACTACCTAAAAGTGTCTAAAATCGACTGGAAATCACGAAATAAGCATTTTCAAGTTTTGTTGTTTTTTCATGGTTATTTGCAAAATTTTGTGAGTTTGTGTTTTCTGAAAACGGTTGTGACTTCCATGAACGCTTTGATAAATATAATGTTTTCAACACCCATCTAGCTTATATTAACCATCTAGACTTCAAAACGAACAGTGGTTTTGCAAAAATGAAAACTACCTAAAAGTGTCTAAAATCGACGGGAAATCACGAAATAAGCATTTTCAAGTTTTGTTGTTTTTTCATGGTTATTTGCAAAATCTTGTGAGTTTGTGTTTTCTGAAAACGGTTGTGACTTCGATGAACGCTTTGATAAATATAATGTTTTCAATACCCATCTAGCTTATATTAACCATCTAGACTTCAAAACGAACAGTGGTTTTGCAAAAATGAAAACTACCTAAAAGTGTCTAAAATTGACTGGAAATCACTAAATAAGCATTTTCAAGTTTTGTTGTTTTTTCCTGGTTATTTGCAAAATCTTGTGAGTTTGTGTTTTCTGAAAACGGTTGTGACTTCGATGAACGCTTTGATAAATATAATGTTTTCAACACCCATCTAGCTTATATTAACCGTCTAGACTTCAAAACGAACAGTGGTTTTGCAAAAATGAAAACTACCTAAAAGTGTCTAAAATCGACTGGAAATCACTAAATAAGCATTTTCAAGTTTTGTTGTTTTTTCATGGTTATTTGCAAAATTTTGTGAGTTTGTGTTTTCTGAAAACGGTTGTGACTTCGATGAACGCTTTGATAAATATAATGTTTTCAACACCCATCTAGCTTATATTAACCATCTAGACTTCAAAACGAACAGTGGTTTTGCAAAAATGAAAACTACCTAAAAGTGTCTAAAATCGACTGGAAATCACGAAATAAGCATTTTCAAGTTTTGTTGATTTTTCATGGTTATTTGCAAAATCTTGTGAGTTTGTGTTTTCTGAAAACGGTTGTGACTTCGATGAACGCTTTGATAAATATAATGTTTTCAACACCCATCTAGCTAATATTAACCATCTAGACTTCAAAACGAACAGTGGTTTTGCAAAAATGAAAACTACCTAAAAGTGTCTAAAATCGACTGGAAATCACGAAATAAGCATTTTCAAGTTTTGTTGTTTTTTCATGGTTATTTGCCAAATGTTGTGAGTTTGTGTTTTCTGAAAACGGTTGTGACTTCGATGAACGCTTTGATAAATATAATGTTTTCAACACCCATCTAGCTTATATTAACCATCTAGACTTCAAAACGAACAGTGGTTTTGCAAAAATGAAAACTACCTAAAAGTGTCTAAAATTGACTGGAAATCACGAAATAAGCATTTTCAAGTTTTGTTGTCTTTTCATGGCTATTTGCAAAATTTTGTGAGTTAGTGTATTCTGAAAACGGTTGTGACTTCGATGAACGCTTTGATAAATATAATGTTTTCAATACCCATCTAGCTTATATTAACCATCTAGACTTCAAAACGAACAGTGGTTTTGCAAAAATGAAAACTACCTAAAAGTGTCTAAAATCGACTGGAAATCACGAAATAAGCATTTTCAAGTTTTGTTGTTTTTTCATGGTTATTTGCCAAATGTTGTGAGTTTGTGTTTTCTGAAAACGGTTGTGACTTCGATGAACGCTTTGATAAATATAATGTTTTCAACACCCATCTAGCTTATATTAACCATCTAGACTTCAAAACGAACAGTGGTTTTGCAAAAATGAAAACTACCTAAAAGTGTCTAAAATCGACTGGAAATCACGAAATAAGCATTTTCAAGTTTTGTTGTTTTTTCATGGATATTTGCAAAATCTTGTGAGTTAGTGTATTCTGAAAACGGTTGTGACTTCGATGAACGCTTTGATAAATATAATGTTTTCAACACCCATCTAGCTTATATTAACCATCTAGACTTCAAAACGAACAGTGGTTTTGCAAAAATGAAAACTACCTAAAAGTGTCTAAAATCGACTGGAAATCACTAAATAAGCATTTTCAAGTTTTGTTGTTTTTTCATGGTTACTTGCAAAATCTTGTGAGTTTGTGTATTCTGAAAACGGTTGTGACTTCGATGAACGCTTTGATAAATATAATGTTTTCAATACCCATCTAGCTTATATTAGCCATCTAGACTTCAAAACGAACAGTGGTTTTGCAAAAATGAAAACTACCTAAAAGTGTCTAAAATCGACTGGAAATCACTAAATAAGCATTTTGAAGTTTTGTTGTTTTTTCATGGTTATTTGCCAAATGTTGTGAGTTAGTGTATTCTGAAAACGGTTGTGACTTCGATGAACGCTTTGATAAATATAATGTTTTCAACACCCATCTAGCTTATATTAACCATCTAGACTTCAAAACGAACAGTGGTTTTGCAAAAATAAAAACTACCTAAAAGTGTCTAAAATCGACTGGAAATCACGAAATAAGCATTTTCAAGTTTTGTTGATTTTTCATGGTTATTTGCAAAATCTTGTGAGTTTGTGTTTTCTGAAAACGGTTGTGACTTCGATGAACGCTTTGATAAATATAATGTTTTCAACACCCATCTAGCTAATATTAACCATCTAGACTTCAAAACGAACAGTGGTTTTGCAAAAATGAAAACTACCTAAAAGTGTCTAAAATCGACTGGAAATCACGAAATAAGCATTTTCAAGTTTTGTTGTCTTTTCATGGCTATTTGCAAAATTTTGTGAGTTAGTGTATTCTGAAAACGGTTGTGACTTCGATGAACGCTTTGATAAATATAATGTTTTCAATACCCATCTAGCTTATATTAACCATCTAGACTTCAAAACGAACAGTGGTTTTGCAAAAATGAAAACTACCTAAAAGTGTCTAAAATCGACTGGAAATCACTAAATAAGCATTTTCAAGTTTTGTTGTTTTTTCATGGTTATTTGCAAAATCTTGTGAGTTTGTGTTTTCTGAAAACGGTTGTGACTTCGATGAACGCTTTGATAAATATAATGTTTTCAACACCCATCTAGCTTATATTAACCGTCTAGACTTCAAAACGAACAGTGGTTTTGCAAAAATGAAAACTACCTAAAAGTGTCTAAAATCGACTGGAAATCACTAAATAAGCATTTTCAAGTTTTGTTGTTTTTTCATGGTTATTTGCAAAATTTTGTGAGTTAGTGTATTCTGAAAACGGTTGTGACTTCGATGAACGCTTTGATAAATATAATGTTTTCAATACCCATCTAGCTTATATTAACCATCTAGACTTCAAAACGAACAGTGGTTTTGCAAAAATGAAAACTACCTAAAAGTGTCTAAAATTGACTGGAAATCACTAAATAAGCATTTTCAAGTTTTGTTGTTTTTTCATGGTTATTTGCAAAATCTTGTGAGTTTGTGTTTTCTGAAAACGGTTGTGACTTCGATGAACGCTTTGATAAATATAATGTTTTCAACACCCATCTAGCTTATATTAACCATCTAGACTTCAAAACGAACAGTGGTTTTGCAAAAATGAAAACTACCTAAAAGTGTCTAAAATCGACTGGAAATCACGAAATAAGCATTTTCAAGTTTTGTTGTTTATTCATGGTTATTTGCCAAATGTTGTGAGTTTGTGTTTTCTGAAAACGGTTGTGACTTCGATGAACGCTTTGATAAATATAATGTTTTCAATACCCATCTAGCTTATATTAACCATCTAGACTTCAAAACGAACAGTGGTTTTGCAAAAATGAAAACTACCTAAAAGTGTCTAAAATCGACTGGAAATCACGAAATAAGCATTTTCAAGTTTTGTTGTTTTTTCATGGTTATTTGCCAAATGTTGTGAGTTTGTGTTTTCTGAAAACGGTTGTGACTTCGATGAACGCTTTGATAAATATAATGTTTTCAACACCCATCTAGCTTATATTAACCATCTAGACTTCAAAACGAACAGTGGTTTTCCAAAAATGAAAACTACCTAAAAGTGTCTAAAATCGACTGGAAATCACGAAATAAGCATTTTCAAGTTTTGTTGTTTTTTCATGGATATTTGCAAAATCTTGTGAGTTAGTGTATTCTGAAAACGGTTGTGACTTCGATGAACGCTTTGATAAATATAATGTTTTCAATACCCATCTAGCTTATATTAGCCATCTAGACTTCAAAACGAACAGTGGTTTTGCAAAAATGAAAACTACCTAAAAGTGTCTAAAATCGACTGGAAATCACTAAATAAGCATTTTGAAGTTTTGTTGTTTTTTCATGGTTATTTGCCAAATGTTGTGAGTTAGTGTATTCTGAAAACGGTTGTGACTTCGATGAACGCTTTGATAAATATAATGTTTTCAATACCCATCTAGCTTATATTAACCATCTAGACTTCAAAACGAACAGTGGTTTTGCAAAAATGAAAACTACCTAAAAGTGTCTAAAATCGACTGGAAATCACTAAATAAGCATTTTCAAGTTTTGTTGTTTTTTCATGGTTATTTGCAAAATTTTGTGAGTTAGTGTATTCTGAAAACGGTTGTGACTTCGATGAACGCTTTGATAAATATAATGTTTTCAATACCCATCTAGCTTATATTAACCATCTAGACTTCAAAACGAACAGTGGTTTTGCAAAAATGAAAACTACCTAAAAGTGTCTAAAATCGACTGGAAATCACGAAATAAGCATTTTCAAGTTTTGTTGTTTTTTCATGGTTATTTGCCAAATGTTGTGAGTTTGTGTTTTCTGAAAACGGTTGTGACTTCGATGAACGCTTTGATAAATATAATGTTTTCAACACCCATCTAGCTTATATTAACCATCTAGACTTCAAAACGAACAGTGGTTTTGCAAAAATGAAAACTACCTAAAAGTGTCTAAAATCGACTGGAAATCACGAAATAAGCATTTTCAAGTTTTGTTGTTTTTTCATGGATATTTGCAAAATCTTGTGAGTTAGTGTATTCTGAAAACGGTTGTGACTTCGATGAACGCTTTGATAAATATAATGTTTTCAACACCCATCTAGCTTATATTAACCATCTAGACTTCAAAACGAACAGTGGTTTTGCAAAAATGAAAACTACCTAAAAGTGTCTAAAATCGACTGGAAATCACTAAATAAGCATTTTCAAGTTTTGTTGTTTTTTCATGGTTACTTGCAAAATCTTGTGAGTTTGTGTATTCTGAAAACGGTTGTGACTTCGATGAACGCTTTGATAAATATAATGTTTTCAATACCCATCTAGCTTATATTAACCATCTAGACTTCAAAACGAACAGTGGTTTTGCAAAAATGAAAACTACCTAAAAGTGTCTAAAATCGACTGGAAATCACTAAATAAGCATTTTCAAGTTTTGTTGTTTTTTCATGGTTATTTGCAAAATCTTGTGAGTTTGTGTTTTCTGAAAACGGTTGTGACTTCGATGAACGCTTTGATAAATATAATGTTTTCAACACCCATCTAGCTTATATTAACCGTCTAGACTTCAAAACGAACAGTGGTTTTGCAAAAATGAAAACTACCTAAAAGTGTCTAAAATCGACTGGAAATCACTAAATAAGCATTTTCAAGTTTTGTTGTTTTTTCATGGTTATTTGCAAAATTTTGTGAGTTTGTGTATTCTGAAAACGGTTGTGACTTCGATGAACGCTTTGATAAATATAATGTTTTCAACACCCATCTAGCTTATATTAACCATCTAGACTTCAAAACGAACAGTGGTTTTGCAAAAATGAAAACTACCTAAAAGTGTCTAAAATCGACTGGAAATCACTAAATAAGCATTTTGAAGTTTTGTTGTTTTTTCATGGTTATTTGCCAAATGTTGTGAGTTAGTGTATTCTGAAAACGGTTGTGACTTCGATGAACGCTTTGATAAATATAATGTTTTCAATACCCATCTAGCTTATATTAACCATCTAGACTTCAAAACGAACAGTGGTTTTGCAAAAATGAAAACTACCTAAAAGTGTCTAAAATTGACTGGAAATCACTAAATAAGCATTTTCAAGTTTTGTTGTTTTTTCATGGTTATTTGCAAAATCTTGTGAGTTTGTGTTTTCTGAAAACGGTTGTGACTTCGATGAACGCTTTGATAAATATAATGTTTTCAACACCCATCTAGCTTATATTAACCGTCTAGACTTCAAAACGAACAGTGGTTTTGCAAAAATGAAAACTACCTAAAAGTGTCTAAAATCGACTGGAAATCACGAAATAAGCATTTTCAAGTTTTGTTGTTTTTTCATGGTTATTTGCAAAATTTTGTGAGTTTGTGTTTTCTGAAAACGGTTGTGACTTCCATGAACGCTTTGATAAATATAATGTTTTCAACACCCATCTAGCTTATATTAACCATCTAGACTTCAAAACGAACAGTGGTTTTGCAAAAATGAAAACTACCTAAAAGTGTCTAAAATCGACGGGAAATCACGAAATAAGCATTTTCAAGTTTTGTTGTTTTTTCATGGTTATTTGCAAAATCTTGTGAGTTTGTGTTTTCTGAAAACGGTTGTGACTTCGATGAACGCTTTGATAAATATAATGTTTTCAATACCCATCTAGCTTATATTAACCATCTAGACTTCAAAACGAACAGTGGTTTTGCAAAAATGAAAACTACCTAAAAGTGTCTAAAATTGACTGGAAATCACTAAATAAGCATTTTCAAGTTTTGTTGTTTTTTCCTGGTTATTTGCAAAATCTTGTGAGTTTGTGTTTTCTGAAAACGGTTGTGACTTCGATGAACGCTTTGATAAATATAATGTTTTCAACACCCATCTAGCTTATATTAACCGTCTAGACTTCAAAACGAACAGTGGTTTTGCAAAAATGAAAACTACCTAAAAGTGTCTAAAATCGACTGGAAATCACTAAATAAGCATTTTCAAGTTTTGTTGTTTTTTCATGGTTATTTGCAAAATTTTGTGAGTTTGTGTTTTCTGAAAACGGTTGTGACTTCGATGAACGCTTTGATAAATATAATGTTTTCAACACCCATCTAGCTTATATTAACCATCTAGACTTCAAAACGAACAGTGGTTTTGCAAAAATGAAAACTACCTAAAAGTGTCTAAAATCGACTGGAAATCACGAAATAAGCATTTTCAAGTTTTGTTGATTTTTCATGGTTATTTGCAAAATCTTGTGAGTTTGTGTTTTCTGAAAACGGTTGTGACTTCGATGAACGCTTTGATAAATATAATGTTTTCAACACCCATCTAGCTAATATTAACCATCTAGACTTCAAAACGAACAGTGGTTTTGCAAAAATGAAAACTACCTAAAAGTGTCTAAAATCGACTGGAAATCACTAAATAAGCATTTTCAAGTTTTGTTGTTTTTTCATGGTTACTTGCAAAATCTTGTGAGTTTGTGTATTCTGAAAACGGTTGTGACTTCGATGAACGCTTTGATAAATATAATGTTTTCAATACCCATCTAGCTTATATTAGCCATCTAGACTTCAAAACGAACAGTGGTTTTGCAAAAATGAAAACTACCTAAAAGTGTCTAAAATCGACTGGAAATCACTAAATAAGCATTTTGAAGTTTTGTTGTTTTTTCATGGTTATTTGCCAAATGTTGTGAGTTAGTGTATTCTGAAAACGGTTGTGACTTCGATGAACGCTTTGATAAATATAATGTTTTCAACACCCATCTAGCTTATATTAACCATCTAGACTTCAAAACGAACAGTGGTTTTGCAAAAATGAAAACTACCTAAAAGTGTCTAAAATCGACTGGAAATCACGAAATAAGCATTTTCAAGTTTTGTTGATTTTTCATGGTTATTTGCAAAATCTTGTGAGTTTGTGTTTTCTGAAAACGGTTGTGACTTCGATGAACGCTTTGATAAATATAATGTTTTCAACACCCATCTAGCTAATATTAACCATCTAGACTTCAAAACGAACAGTGGTTTTGCAAAAATGAAAACTACCTAAAAGTGTCTAAAATCGACTGGAAATCACGAAATAAGCATTTTCAAGTTTTGTTGTCTTTTCATGGCTATTTGCAAAATTTTGTGAGTTAGTGTATTCTGAAAACGGTTGTGACTTCGATGAACGCTTTGATAAATATAATGTTTTCAATACCCATCTAGCTTATATTAACCATCTAGACTTCAAAACGAACAGTGGTTTTGCAAAAATGAAAACTACCTAAAAGTGTCTAAAATCGACTGGAAATCACTAAATAAGCATTTTCAAGTTCTGTTGTTTTTTCATGGTTATTTGCAAAATCTTGTGAGTTTGTGTTTTCTGAAAACGGTTGTGACTTCGATGAACGCTTTGATAAATATAATGTTTTCAACACCCATCTAGCTAATATTAACCATCTAGACTTCAAAACGAACAGTGGTTTTGCAAAAATGAAAACTACCTAAAAGTGTCTAAAATCGACTGGAAATCACGAAATAAGCATTTTCAAGTTTTGTTGTCTTTTTATGGCTATTTGCAAAATTTTGTGAGTTAGTGTATTCTGAAAACGGTTGTGACTTCGATGAACGCTTTGATAAATATAATGTTTTCAATACCCATCTAGCTTATATTAACCATCTAGACTTCAAAACGAACAGTGGTTTTGCAAAAATGAAAACTACCTAAAAGTGTCTAAAATCGACTGGAAATCACTAAATAAGCATTTTCAAGTTTTGTTGTTTTTTCATGGTTATTTGCAAAATCTTGTGAGTTTGTGTTTTCTGAAAACGGTTGTGACTTCGATGAACGCATTGATAAATATAATGTTTTCAACACCCATCTAGCTTATATTAACCGTCTAGACTTCAAAACGAACAGTGGTTTTGCAAAAATGAAAACTACCTAAAAGTGTCTAAAATCGACTGGAAATCACTAAATAAGCATTTTCAAGTTTTGTTGTTTTTTCATGGTTATTTGCAAAATTTTGTGAGTTTGTGTTTTCTGAAAACGGTTGTGACTTCGATGAACGCTTTGATAAATATAATGTTTTCAACACCCATCTAGCTTATATTAACCATCTAGACTTCAAAACGAACAGTGGTTTTGCAAAAATGAAAACTACCTAAAAGTGTCTAAAATCGACTGGAAATCACTAAATAAGCATTTTGAAGTTTTGTTGTTTTTTCATGGTTATTTGCCAAATGTTGTGAGTTAGTGTATTCTGAAAACGGTTGTGACTTCGATGAACGCTTTGATAAATATAATGTTTTCAATACCCATCTAGCTTATATTAACCATCTAGACTTCAAAACGAACAGTGGTTTTGCAAAAATGAAAACTACCTAAAAGTGTCTAAAATTGACTGGAAATCACTAAATAAGCATTTTCAAGTTTTGTTGTTTTTTCATGGTTATTTGCAAAATCTTGTGAGTTTGTGTTTTCTGAAAACGGTTGTGACTTCGATGAACGCTTTGATAAATATAATGTTTTCAACACCCATCTAGCTTATATTAACCATCTAGACTTCAAAACGAACAGTGGTTTTGCAAAAATGAAAACTACCTAAAAGTGTCTAAAATCGACTGGAAATCACGAAATAAGCATTTTCAAGTTTTGTTGTTTATTCATGGTTATTTGCCAAATGTTGTGAGTTTGTGTTTTCTGAAAACGGTTGTGACTTCGATGAACGCTTTGATAAATATAATGTTTTCAACACCCATCTAGCTTATATTAACCATCTAGACTTCAAAACGAACAGTGGTTTTGCAAAAATGAAAACTACCTAAAAGTGTCTAAAATCGACTGGAAATCACGAAATAAGCATTTTCAAGTTTTGTTGTCTTTTCATGGCTATTTGCAAAATTTTGTGAGTTAGTGTATTCTGAAAACGGTTGTGACTTCGATGAACGCTTTGATAAATATAATGTTTTCAATACCCATCTAGCTTATATTAACCATCTAGACTTCAAAACGAACAGTGGTTTTGCAAAAATGAAAACTACCTAAAAGTGTCTAAAATCGACTGGAAATCACGAAATAAGCATTTTCAAGTTTTGTTGTTTTTTCATGGTTATTTGCCAAATGTTGTGAGTTTGTGTTTTCTGAAAACGGTTGTGACTTCGATGAACGCTTTGATAAATATAATGTTTTCAACACCCATCTAGCTTATATTAACCATCTAGACTTCAAAACGAACAGTGGTTTTCCAAAAATGAAAACTACCTAAAAGTGTCTAAAATCGACTGGAAATCACGAAATAAGCATTTTCAAGTTTTGTTGTTTTTTCATGGATATTTGCAAAATCTTGTGAGTTAGTGTATTCTGAAAACGGTTGTGACTTCGATGAACGCTTTGATAAATATAATGTTTTCAACACCCATCTAGCTTATATTAACCATCTAGACTTCAAAACGAACAGTGGTTTTGCAAAAATGAAAACTACCTAAAAGTGTCTAAAATCGACTGGAAATCACTAAATAAGCATTTTCAAGTTTTGTTGTTTTTTCATGGTTACTTGCAAAATCTTGTGAGTTTGTGTATTCTGAAAACGGTTGTGACTTCGATGAACGCTTTGATAAATATAATGTTTTCAATACCCATCTAGCTTATATTAGCCATCTAGACTTCAAAACGAACAGTGGTTTTGCAAAAATGAAAACTACCTAAAAGTGTCTAAAATCGACTGGAAATCACTAAATAAGCATTTTGAAGTTTTGTTGTTTTTTCATGGTTATTTGCCAAATGTTGTGAGTTAGTGTATTCTGAAAACGGTTGTGACTTCGATGAACGCTTTGATAAATATAATGTTTTCAATACCCATCTAGCTTATATTAACCATCTAGACTTCAAAACGAACAGTGGTTTTGCAAAAATGAAAACTACCTAAAAGTGTCTAAAATCGACTGGAAATCACTAAATAAGCATTTTCAAGTTTTGTTGTTTTTTCATGGTTATTTGCAAAATTTTGTGAGTTAGTGTATTCTGAAAACGGTTGTGACTTCGATGAACGCTTTGATAAATATAATGTTTTCAATACCCATCTAGCTTATATTAACCATCTAGACTTCAAAACGAACAGTGGTTTTGCAAAAATGAAAACTACCTAAAAGTGTCTAAAATCGACTGGAAATCACGAAATAAGCATTTTCAAGTTTTGTTGTTTTTTCATGGTTATTTGCCAAATGTTGTGAGTTTGTGTTTTCTGAAAACGGTTGTGACTTCGATGAACGCTTTGATAAATATAATGTTTTCAACACCCATCTAGCTTATATTAACCATCTAGACTTCAAAACGAACAGTGGTTTTGCAAAAATGAAAACTACCTAAAAGTGTCTAAAATCGACTGGAAATCACGAAATAAGCATTTTCAAGTTTTGTTGTTTTTCCATGGATATTTGCAAAATCTTGTGAGTTAGTGTATTCTGAAAACGGTTGTGACTTCGATGAACGCTTTGATAAATATAATGTTTTCAACACCCATCTAGCTTATATTAACCATCTAGACTTCAAAACGAACAGTGGTTTTGCAAAAATGAAAACTACCTAAAAGTGTCTAAAATCGACTGGAAATCACTAAATAAGCATTTTCAAGTTTTGTTGTTTTTTCATGGTTACTTGCAAAATCTTGTGAGTTTGTGTATTCTGAAAACGGTTGTGACTTCGATGAACGCTTTGATAAATATAATGTTTTCAATACCCATCTAGCTTATATTAACCATCTAGACTTCAAAACGAACAGTGGTTTTGCAAAAATGAAAACTACCTAAAAGTGTCTAAAATCGACTGGAAATCACTAAATAAGCATTTTCAAGTTTTGTTGTTTTTTCATGGTTATTTGCAAAATCTTGTGAGTTTGTGTTTTCTGAAAACGGTTGTGACTTCGATGAACGCTTTGATAAATATAATGTTTTCAACACCCATCTAGCTTATATTAACCGTCTAGACTTCAAAACGAACAGTGGTTTTGCAAAAATGAAAACTACCTAAAAGTGTCTAAAATCGACTGGAAATCACTAAATAAGCATTTTCAAGTTTTGTTGTTTTTTCATGGTTATTTGCAAAATTTTGTGAGTTTGTGTATTCTGAAAACGGTTGTGACTTCGATGAACGCTTTGATAAATATAATGTTTTCAACACCCATCTAGCTTATATTAACCATCTAGACTTCAAAACGAACAGTGGTTTTGCAAAAATGAAAACTACCTAAAAGTGTCTAAAATCGACTGGAAATCACTAAATAAGCATTTTGAAGTTTTGTTGTTTTTTCATGGTTATTTGCCAAATGTTGTGAGTTAGTGTATTCTGAAAACGGTTGTGACTTCGATGAACGCTTTGATAAATATAATGTTTTCAATACCCATCTAGCTTATATTAACCATCTAGACTTCAAAACGAACAGTGGTTTTGCAAAAATGAAAACTACCTAAAAGTGTCTAAAATTGACTGGAAATCACTAAATAAGCATTTTCAAGTTTTGTTGTTTTTTCATGGTTATTTGCAAAATCTTGTGAGTTTGTGTTTTCTGAAAACGGTTGTGACTTCGATGAACGCTTTGATAAATATAATGTTTTCAACACCCATCTAGCTTATATTAACCGTCTAGACTTCAAAACGAACAGTGGTTTTGCAAAAATGAAAACTACCTAAAAGTGTCTAAAATCGACTGGAAATCACGAAATAAGCATTTTCAAGTTTTGTTGTTTTTTCATGGTTATTTGCAAAATTTTGTGAGTTTGTGTTTTCTGAAAACGGTTGTGACTTCCATGAACGCTTTGATAAATATAATGTTTTCAACACCCATCTAGCTTATATTAACCATCTAGACTTCAAAACGAACAGTGGTTTTGCAAAAATGAAAACTACCTAAAAGTGTCTAAAATCGACGGGAAATCACGAAATAAGCATTTTCAAGTTTTGTTGTTTTTTCATGGTTATTTGCAAAATCTTGTGAGTTTGTGTTTTCTGAAAACGGTTGTGACTTCGATGAACGCTTTGATAAATATAATGTTTTCAACACCCATCTAGCTTATATTAACCGTCTAGACTTCAAAACGAACAGTGGTTTTGCAAAAATGAAAACTACCTAAAAGTGTCTAAAATCGACTGGAAATCACTAAATAAGCATTTTCAAGTTTTGTTGTTTTTTCATGGTTATTTGCAAAATTTTGTGAGTTAGTGTATTCTGAAAACGGTTGTGACTTCGATGAACGCTTTGATAAATATAATGTTTTCAATACCCATCTAGCTTATATTAACCATCTAGACTTCAAAACGAACAGTGGTTTTGCAAAAATGAAAACTACCTAAAAGTGTCTAAAATCGACTGGAAATCACGAAATAAGCATTTTCAAGTTTTGTTGTTTTTTCATGGTTATTTGCCAAATGTTGTGAGTTTGTGTTTTCTGAAAACGGTTGTGACTTCGATGAACGCTTTGATAAATATAATGTTTTCAACACCCATCTAGCTTATATTAACCATCTAGACTTCAAAACGAACAGTGCTTTTGCAAAAATGAAAACTACCTAAAAGTGTCTAAAATCGACTGGAAATCACGAAATAAGCATTTTCAAGTTTTGTTGTTTTTTCATGGATATTTGCAAAATCTTGTGAGTTAGTGTATTCTGAAAACGGTTGTGACTTCGATGAACGCTTTGATAAATATAATGTTTTCAACACCCATCTAGCTTATATTAACCATCTAGACTTCAAAACGAACAGTGGTTTTGCAAAAATGAAAACTACCTAAAAGTGTCTAAAATCGACTGGAAATCACTAAATAAGCATTTTCAAGTTTTGTTGATTTTTCATGGTTATTTGCAAAATCTTGTGAGTTTGTGTTTTCTGAAAACGGTTGTGACTTCGATGAACGCTTTGATAAATATAATGTTTTCAACACCCATCTAGCTAATATTAACCATCTAGACTTCAAAACGAACAGTGGTTTTGCAAAAATGAAAACTACCTAAAAGTGTCTAAAATCGACTGGAAATCACTAAATAAGCATTTTCAAGTTTTGTTGTTTTTTCATGGTTACTTGCAAAATCTTGTGAGTTTGTGTATTCTGAAAACGGTTGTGACTTCGATGAACGCTTTGATAAATATAATGTTTTCAATACCCATCTAGCTTATATTAGCCATCTAGACTTCAAAACGAACAGTGGTTTTGCAAAAATGAAAACTACCTAAAAGTGTCTAAAATCGACTGGAAATCACTAAATAAGCATTTTGAAGTTTTGTTGTTTTTTCATGGTTATTTGCCAAATGTTGTGAGTTAGTGTATTCTGAAAACGGTTGTGACTTCGATGAACGCTTTGATAAATATAATGTTTTCAACACCCATCTAGCTTATATTAACCATCTAGACTTCAAAACGAACAGTGGTTTTGCAAAAATGAAAACTACCTAAAAGTGTCTAAAATCGACTGGAAATCACGAAATAAGCATTTTCAAGTTTTGTTGATTTTTCATGGTTATTTGCAAAATCTTGTGAGTTTGTGTTTTCTGAAAACGGTTGTGACTTCGATGAACGCTTTGATAAATATAATGTTTTCAACACCCATCTAGCTAATATTAACCATCTAGACTTCAAAACGAACAGTGGTTTTGCAAAAATGAAAACTACCTATAAAAGTGTCTAAAATCGACTGGAAATCACGAAATAAGCATTTTCAAGTTTTGTTGTCTTTTCATGGCTATTTGCAAAATTTTGTGAGTTAGTGTATTCTGAAAACGGTTGTGACTTCGATGAACGCTTTGATAAATATAATGTTTTCAATACCCATCTAGCTTATATTAACCATCTAGACTTCAAAACGAACAGTGGTTTTGCAAAAATGAAAACTACCTAAAAGTGTCTAAAATCGACTGGAAATCACTAAATAAGCATTTTCAAGTTTTGTTGTTTTTTCATGGTTATTTGCAAAATCTTGTGAGTTTGTGTTTTCTGAAAACGGTTGTGACTTCGATGAACGCTTTGATAAATATAATGTTTTCAACACCCATCTAGCTAATATTAACCATCTAGACTTCAAAACGAACAGTGGTTTTGCAAAAATGAAAACTACCTAAAAGTGTCTAAAATCGACTGGAAATCACTAAATAAGCATTTTCAAGTTTTGTTGTTTTTTCATGGTTATTTGCAAAATCTTGTGAGTTTGTGTTTTCTGAAAACGGTTGTGACTTCGATGAACGCATTGATAAATATAATGTTTTCAACACCCATCTAGCTTATATTAACCGTCTAGACTTCAAAACGAACAGTGGTTTTGCAAAAATGAAAACTACCTAAAAGTGTCTAAAATCGACTGGAAATCACTAAATAAGCATTTTCAAGTTTTGTTGTTTTTTCATGGTTATTTGCAAAATTTTGTGAGTTTGTGTTTTCTGAAAACGGTTGTGACTTCGATGAACGCTTTGATAAATATAATGTTTTCAACACCCATCTAGCTTATATTAACCATCTAGACTTCAAAACGAACAGTGGTTTTGCAAAAATGAAAACTACCTAAAAGTGTCTAAAATCGACTGGAAATCACTAAATAAGCATTTTGAAGTTTTGTTGTTTTTTCATGGTTATTTGCCAAATGTTGTGAGTTAGTGTATTCTGAAAACGGTTGTGACTTCGATGAACGCTTTGATAAATATAATGTTTTTAATACCCATCTAGCTTATATTAACCATCTAGACTTCAAAACGAACAGTGGTTTTGCAAAAATGAAAACTACCTAAAAGTGTCTAAAATTGACTGGAAATCACTAAATAAGCATTTTCAAGTTTTGTTGTTTTTTCCTGGTTATTTGCAAAATCTTGTGAGTTTGTGTTTTCTGAAAACGGTTGTGACTTCGATGAACGCTTTGATAAATATAATGTTTTCAACACCCATCTAGCTTATATTAACCGTCTAGACTTCAAAACGAACAGTGGTTTTGCAAAAATGAAAACTACCTAAAAGTGTCTAAAATCGACTGGAAATCACTAAATAAGCATTTTCAAGTTTTGTTGTTTTTTCATGGTTATTTGCAAAATTTTGTGAGTTTGTGTTTTCTGAAAACGGTTGTGACTTCGATGAACGCTTTGATAAATATAATGTTTTCAACACCCATCTAGCTTATATTAACCATCTAGACTTCAAAACGAACAGTGGTTTTGCAAAAATGAAAACTACCTAAAAGTGTCTAAAATCGACTGGAAATCACGAAATAAGCATTTTCAAGTTTTGTTGATTTTTCATGGTTATTTGCAAAATCTTGTGAGTTTGTGTTTTCTGAAAACGGTTGTGACTTCGATGAACGCTTTGATAAATATAATGTTTTCAACACCCATCTAGCTAATATTAACCATCTAGACTTCAAAACGAACAGTGGTTTTGCAAAAATGAAAACTACCTAAAAGTGTCTAAAATCGACTGGAAATCACTAAATAAGCATTTTCAAGTTTTGTTGTTTTTTCATGGTTACTTGCAAAATCTTGTGAGTTTGTGTATTCTGAAAACGGTTGTGACTTCGATGAACGCTTTGATAAATATAATGTTTTCAATACCCATCTAGCTTATATTAGCCATCTAGACTTCAAAACGAACAGTGGTTTTGCAAAAATGAAAACTACCTAAAAGTGTCTAAAATCGACTGGAAATCACTAAATAAGCATTTTGAAGTTTTGTTGTTTTTTCATGGTTATTTGCCAAATGTTGTGAGTTAGTGTATTCTGAAAACGGTTGTGACTTCGATGAACGCTTTGATAAATATAATGTTTTCAACACCCATCTAGCTTATATTAACCATCTAGACTTCAAAACGAACAGTGGTTTTGCAAAAATGAAAACTACCTAAAAGTGTCTAAAATCGACTGGAAATCACGAAATAAGCATTTTCAAGTTTTGTTGATTTTTCATGGTTATTTGCAAAATCTTGTGAGTTTGTGTTTTCTGAAAACGGTTGTGACTTCGATAAACGCTTTGATAAATATAATGTTTTCAACACCCATCTAGCTAATATTAACCATCTAGACTTCAAAACGAACAGTGGTTTTGCAAAAATGAAAACTACCTAAAAGTGTCTAAAATCGACTGGAAATCACGAAATAAGCATTTTCAAGTTTTGTTGTCTTTTCATGGCTATTTGCAAAATTTTGTGAGTTAGTGTATTCTGAAAACGGTTGTGACTTCGATGAACGCTTTGATAAATATAATGTTTTCAATACCCATCTAGCTTATATTAACCATCTAGACTTCAAAACGAACAGTGGTTTTGCAAAAATGAAAACTACCTAAAAGTGTCTAAAATCGACTGGAAATCACTAAATAAGCATTTTCAAGTTTTGTTGTTTTTTCATGGTTATTTGCAAAATCTTGTGAGTTTGTGTTTTCTGAAAACGGTTGTGACTTCGATGAACGCTTTGATAAATATAATGTTTTCAACACCCATCTAGCTAATATTAACCATCTAGACTTCAAAACGAACAGTGGTTTTGCAAAAATGAAAACTACCTAAAAGTGTCTAAAATCGACTGGAAATCACGAAATAAGCATTTTCAAGTTTTGTTGTCTTTTTATGGCTATTTGCAAAATTTTGTGAGTTAGTGTATTCTGAAAACGGTTGTGACTTCGATGAACGCTTTGATAAATATAATGTTTTCAATACCCATCTAGCTTATATTAACCATCTAGACTTCAAAACGAACAGTGGTTTTGCAAAAATGAAAACTACCTAAAAGTGTCTAAAATCGACTGGAAATCACTAAATAAGCATTTTCAAGTTTTGTTGTTTTTTCATGGTTATTTGCAAAATCTTGTGAGTTTGTGTTTTCTGAAAACGGTTGTGACTTCGATGAACGCATTGATAAATATAATGTTTTCAACACCCATCTAGCTTATATTAACCGTCTAGACTTCAAAACGAACAGTGGTTTTGCAAAAATGAAAACTACCTAAAAGTGTCTAAAATCGACTGGAAATCACTAAATAAGCATTTTCAAGTTTTGTTGTTTTTTCATGGTTATTTGCAAAATTTTGTGAGTTTGTGTTTTCTGAAAACGGTTGTGACTTCGATGAACGCTTTGATAAATATAATGTTTTCAACACCCATCTAGCTTATATTAACCATCTAGACTTCAAAACGAACAGTGGTTTTGCAAAAATGAAAACTACCTAAAAGTGTCTAAAATCGACTGGAAATCACTAAATAAGCATTTTGAAGTTTTGTTGTTTTTTCATGGTTATTTGCCAAATGTTGTGAGTTAGTGTATTCTGAAAACGGTTGTGACTTCGATGAACGCTTTGATAAATATAATGTTTTCAATACCCATCTAGCTTATATTAACCATCTAGACTTCAAAACGAACAGTGGTTTTGCAAAAATGAAAACTACCTAAAAGTGTCTAAAATTGACTGGAAATCACTAAATAAGCATTTTCAAGTTTTGTTGTTTTTTCATGGTTATTTGCAAAATTTTGTGAGTTTGTGTTTTCTGAAAACGGTTGTGACTTCGATGAACGCTTTGATAAATATAATGTTTTCAACACCCATCTAGCTTATATTAACCATCTAGACTTCAAAACGAACAGTGGTTTTGCAAAAATGAAAACTACCTAAAAGTGTCTAAAATCGACTGGAAATCACGAAATAAGCATTTTCAAGTTTTGTTGTTTTTTCATGGTTATTTGCCAAATGTTGTGAGTTTGTGTTTTCTGAAAACGGTTGTGACTTCGATGAACGCTTTGATAAATATAATGTTTTCAACACCCATCTAGCTTATATTAACCATCTAGACTTCAAAACGAACAGTGGTTTTGCAAAAATGAAAACTACCTAAAAGTGTCTAAAATCGACTGGAAATCACGAAATAAGCATTTTCAAGTTTTGTTGTTTTTTCATGGATATTTGCAAAATCTTGTGAGTTAGTGTATTCTGAAAACGGTTGTGACTTCGATGAACGCTTTGATAAATATAATGTTTTCAACACCCATCTAGCTTATATTAACCATCTAGACTTCAAAACGAACAGTGGTTTTGCAAAAATGAAAACTACCTAAAAGTGTCTAAAATCGACTGGAAATCACTAAATAAGCATTTTCAAGTTTTGTTGTTTTTTCATGGTTACTTGCAAAATCTTGTGAGTTTGTGTATTCTGAAAACGGTTGTGACTTCGATGAACGCTTTGATAAATATAATGTTTTCAATACCCATCTAGCTTATATTAACCATCTAGACTTCAAAACGAACAGTGGTTTTGCAAAAATGAAAACTACCTAAAAGTGTCTAAAATCGACTGGAAATCACGAAATAAGCATTTTCAAGTTTTGTTGATTTTTCATGGTTATTTGCAAAATCTTGTGAGTTTGTGTTTTCTGAAAACGGTTGTGACTTCGATGAACGCTTTGATAAATATAATGTTTTCAACACCCATCTAGCTAATATTAACCATCTAGACTTCAAAACGAACAGTGGTTTTGCAAAAATGAAAACTACCTAAAAGTGTCTAAAATCGACTGGAAATCACGAAATAAGCATTTTCAAGTTTTGTTGTTTTTTCATGGATATTTGCAAAATCTTGTGAGTTAGTGTATTCTGAAAACGGTTGTGACTTCGATGAACGCTTTGATAAATATAATGTTTTCAACACCCATCTAGCTTATATTAACCATCTAGACTTCAAAACGAACAGTGGTTTTGCAAAAATGAAAACTACCTAAAAGTGTCTAAAATCGACTGGAAATCACTAAATAAGCATTTTCAAGTTTTGTTGTTTTTTCATGGTTACTTGCAAAATCTTGTGAGTTTGTGTATTCTGAAAACGGTTGTGACTTCGATGAACGCTTTGATAAATATAATGTTTTCAATACCCATCTAGCTTATATTAACCATCTAGACTTCAAAACGAACAGTGGTTTTGCAAAAATGAAAACTACCTAAAAGTGTCTAAAATCGACTGGAAATCACGAAATAAGCATTTTCAAGTTTTGTTGATTTTTCATGGTTATTTGCAAAATCTTGTGAGTTTGTGTTTTCTGAAAACGGTTGTGACTTCGATGAACGCTTTGATAAATATAATGTTTTCAACACCCATCTAGCTAATATTAACCATCTAGACTTCAAAACGAACAGTGGTTTTGCAAAAATGAAAACTACCTAAAAGTGTCTAAAATCGACTGGAAATCACGAAATAAGCATTTTCAAGTTTTGTTGTCTTTTCATGGCTATTTGCAAAATTTTGTGAGTTAGTGTATTCTGAAAACGGTTGTGACTTCGATGAACGCTTTGATAAATATAATGTTTTCAATACCCATCTAGCTTATATTAACCATCTAGACTTCAAAACGAACAGTGGTTTTGCAAAAATGAAAACTACCTAAAAGTGTCTAAAATCGACTGGAAATCACTAAATAAGCATTTTCAAGTTTTGTTGTTTTTTCATGGTTATTTGCAAAATCTTGTGAGTTTGTGTTTTCTGAAAACGGTTGTGACTTCGATGAACGCTTTGATAAATATAATGTTTTCAACACCCATCTAGCTTATATTAACCGTCTAGACTTCAAAACGAACAGTGGTTTTGCAAAAATGAAAACTACCTAAAAGTGTCTAAAATCGACTGGAAATCACTAAATAAGCATTTTCAAGTTTTGTTGTTTTTTCATGGTTATTTGCAAAATTTTGTGAGTTTGTGTTTTCTGAAAACGGTTGTGACTTCGATGAACGCTTTGATAAATATAATGTTTTCAACACCCATCTAGCTTATATTAACCATCTAGACTTCAAAACGAACAGTGGTTTTGCAAAAATGAAAACTACCTAAAAGTGTCTAAAATCGACTGGAAATCACTAAATAAGCATTTTGAAGTTTTGTTGTTTTTTCATGGTTATTTGCCAAATGTTGTGAGTTAGTGTATTCTGAAAACGGTTGTGACTTCGATGAACGCTTTGATAAATATAATGTTTTCAATACCCATCTAGCTTATATTAACCATCTAGACTTCAAAACGAACAGTGGTTTTGCAAAAATGAAAACTACCTAAAAGTGTCTAAAATTGACTGGAAATCACTAAATAAGCATTTTCAAGTTTTGTTGTTTTTTCATGGTTATTTGCAAAATCTTGTGAGTTTGTGTTTTCTGAAAACGGTTGTGACTTCGATGAACGCTTTGATAAATATAATGTTTTCAACACCCATCTAGCTTATATTAACCGTCTAGACTTCAAAACGAACAGTGGTTTTGCAAAAATGAAAACTACCTAAAAGTGTCTAAAATCGACTGGAAATCACTAAATAAGCATTTTCAAGTTTTGTTGTTTTTTCATGGTTATTTGCAAAATTTTGTGAGTTTGTGTTTTCTGAAAACGGTTGTGACTTCGATGAACGCTTTGATAAATATAATGTTTTCAACACCCATCTAGCTTATATTAACCATCTAGACTTCAAAACGAACAGTGGTTTTGCAAAAATGAAAACCACCTAAAAGTGTCTAAAATCGACGGGAAATCACGAAATAAGCATTTTCAAGTTTTGTTGTTTTTTCATGGTTATTTGCCAAATGTTGTGAGTTAGTGTATTCTGAAAACGGTTGTGACTTCGATGAACGCTTTGATAAATATAATGTTTTCAATACCCATCTAGCTTATATTAACCATCTAGACTTCAAAACGAACAGTGGTTTTGCAAAAATGAAAACTACCTAAAAGTGTCTAAAATTGACTGGAAATCACTAAATAAGCATTTTCAAGTTTTGTTGTTTTTTCATGGTTATTTGCAAAATCTTGTGAGTTTGTGTTTTCTGAAAACGGTTGTGACTTCGATGAAAGCTTTGATAAATATAATGTTTTCAACACCCATCTAGCTTATATTAACCATCTAGACTTCAAAACGAACAGTGGTTTTGCAAAAATGAAAACTACCTAAAAGTGTCTAAAATCGACTGGAAATCACGAAATAAGCATTTTCAAGTTTTGTTGTCTTTTCATGGCTATTTGCAAAATTTTGTGAGTTAGTGTATTCTGAAAACGGTTGTGACTTCGATGATCGCTTTGATAAATATAATGTTTTCAATACCCATCTAGCTTATATTAACCATCTAGACTTCAAAACGAACAGTGGTTTTGCAAAAATGAAAACTACCTAAAAGTGTCTAAAATCGACTGGAAATCACGAAATAAGCATTTTCAAGTTTTGTTGTTTTTTCATGGTTATTTGCCAAATGTTGTGAGTTTGTGTTTTCTGAAAACGGTTGTGACTTCGATGAACGCTTTGATAAATATAATGTTTTCAACACCCATCTAGCTTATATTAACCATCTAGACTTCAAAACGAACAGTGGTTTTCCAAAAATGAAAACTACCTAAAAGTGTCTAAAATCGACTGGAAATCACGAAATAAGCATTTTCAAGTTTTGTTGTCTTTTCATGGCTATTTGCAAAATTTTGTGAGTTAGTGTATTCTGAAAACGGTTGTGACTTCGATGAACGCTTTGATAAATATAATGTTTTCAATACCCATCTAGCTTATATTAACCATCTAGACTTCAAAACGAACAGTGGTTTTGCAAAAATGAAAACTACCTAAAAGTGTCTAAAATCGACTGGAAATCACTAAATAAGCATTTTCAAGTTTTGTTGTTTTTTCATGGTTATTTGCAAAATCTTGTGAGTTTGTGTTTTCTGAAAACGGTTGTGACTTCGATGAACGCTTTGATAAATATAATGTTTTCAACACCCATCTAGCTAATATTAACCATCTAGACTTCAAAACGAACAGTGGTTTTGCAAAAATGAAAACTACCTAAAAGTGTCTAAAATCGACTGGAAATCACGAAATAAGCATTTTCAAGTTTTGTTGTCTTTTTATGGCTATTTGCAAAATTTTGTGAGTTAGTGTATTCTGAAAACGGTTGTGACTTCGATGAACGCTTTGATAAATATAATGTTTTCAATACCCATCTAGCTTATATTAACCATCTAGACTTCAAAACGAACAGTGGTTTTGCAAAAATGAAAACTACCTAAAAGTGTCTAAAATCGACTGGAAATCACTAAATAAGCATTTTCAAGTTTTGTTGTTTTTTCATGGTTATTTGCAAAATCTTGTGAGTTTGTGTTTTCTGAAAACGGTTGTGACTTCGATGAACGCATTGATAAATATAATGTTTTCAACACCCATCTAGCTTATATTAACCGTCTAGACTTCAAAACGAACAGTGGTTTTGCAAAAATAAAAACTACCTAAAAGTGTCTAAAATCGACTGGAAATCACTAAATAAGCATTTTCAAGTTTTGTTGTTTTTTCATGGTTATTTGCAAAATTTTGTGAGTTTGTGTTTTCTGAAAACGGTTGTGACTTCGATGAACGCTTTGATAAATATAATGTTTTCAACACCCATCTAGCTTATATTAACCATCTAGACTTCAAAACGAACAGTGGTTTTGCAAAAATGAAAACTACCTAAAAGTGTCTAAAATCGACTGGAAATCACTAAATAAGCATTTTGAAGTTTTGTTGTTTTTTCATGGTTATTTGCCAAATGTTGTGAGTTAGTGTATTCTGAAAACGGTTGTGACTTCGATGAACGCTTTGATAAATATAATGTTTTCAATACCCATCTAGCTTATATTAACCATCTAGACTTCAAAACGAACAGTGGTTTTGCAAAAATGAAAACTACCTAAAAGTGTCTAAAATTGACTGGAAATCACTAAATAAGCATTTTCAAGTTTTGTTGTTTTTTCATGGTTATTTGCAAAATCTTGTGAGTTTGTGTTTTCTGAAAACGGTTGTGACTTCGATGAACGCTTTGATAAATATAATGTTTTCAACACCCATCTAGCTTATATTAACCATCTAGACTTCAAAACGAACAGTGGTTTTGCAAAAATGAAAACTACCTAAAAGTGTCTAAAATCGACTGGAAATCACGAAATAAGCATTTTCAAGTTTTGTTGTTTATTCATGGTTATTTGCCAAATGTTGTGAGTTTGTGTTTTCTGAAAACGGTTGTGACTTCGATGAACGCTTTGATAAATATAATGTTTTCAACACCCATCTAGCTTATATTAACCATCTAGACTTCAAAACGAACAGTGGTTTTGCAAAAATGAAAACTACCTAAAAGTGTCTAAAATCGACTGGAAATCACGAAATAAGCATTTTCAAGTTTTGTTGTCTTTTCATGGCTATTTGCAAAATTTTGTGAGTTAGTGTATTCTGAAAACGGTTGTGACTTCGATGAACGCTTTGATAAATATAATGTTTTCAATACCCATCTAGCTTATATTAACCATCTAGACTTCAAAACGAACAGTGGTTTTGCAAAAATGAAAACTACCTAAAAGTGTCTAAAATCGACTGGAAATCACGAAATAAGCATTTTCAAGTTTTGTTGTTTTTTCATGGTTATTTGCCAAATGTTGTGAGTTTGTGTTTTCTGAAAACGGTTGTGACTTCGATGAACGCTTTGATAAATATAATGTTTTCAACACCCATCTAGCTTATATTAACCATCTAGACTTCAAAACGAACAGTGGTTTTCCAAAAATGAAAACTACCTAAAAGTGTCTAAAATCGACTGGAAATCACGAAATAAGCATTTTCAAGTTTTGTTGTTTTTTCATGGATATTTGCAAAATCTTGTGAGTTAGTGTATTCTGAAAACGGTTGTGACTTCGATGAACGCTTTGATAAATATAATGTTTTCAACACCCATCTAGCTTATATTAACCATCTAGACTTCAAAACGAACAGTGGTTTTGCAAAAATGAAAACTACCTAAAAGTGTCTAAAATCGACTGGAAATCACTAAATAAGCATTTTCAAGTTTTGTTGTTTTTTCATGGTTACTTGCAAAATCTTGTGAGTTTGTGTATTCTGAAAACGGTTGTGACTTCGATGAACGCTTTGATAAATATAATGTTTTCAATACCCATCTAGCTTATATTAGCCATCTAGACTTCAAAACGAACAGTGGTTTTGCAAAAATGAAAACTACCTAAAAGTGTCTAAAATCGACTGGAAATCACTAAATAAGCATTTTGAAGTTTTGTTGTTTTTTCATGGTTATTTGCCAAATGTTGTGAGTTAGTGTATTCTGAAAACGGTTGTGACTTCGATGAACGCTTTGATAAATATAATGTTTTCAATACCCATCTAGCTTATATTAACCATCTAGACTTCAAAACGAACAGTGGTTTTGCAAAAATGAAAACTACCTAAAAGTGTCTAAAATCGACTGGAAATCACTAAATAAGCATTTTCAAGTTTTGTTGTTTTTTCATGGTTATTTGCAAAATTTTGTGAGTTAGTGTATTCTGAAAACGGTTGTGACTTCGATGAACGCTTTGATAAATATAATGTTTTCAATACCCATCTAGCTTATATTAACCATCTAGACTTCAAAACGAACAGTGGTTTTGCAAAAATGAAAACTACCTAAAAGTGTCTAAAATCGACTGGAAATCACGAAATAAGCATTTTCAAGTTTTGTTGTTTTTTCATGGTTATTTGCCAAATGTTGTGAGTTTGTGTTTTCTGAAAACGGTTGTGACTTCGATGAACGCTTTGATAAATATAATGTTTTCAACACCCATCTAGCTTATATTAACCATCTAGACTTCAAAACGAACAGTGGTTTTGCAAAAATGAAAACTACCTAAAAGTGTCTAAAATCGACTGGAAATCACGAAATAAGCATTTTCAAGTTTTGTTGTTTTTTCATGGATATTTGCAAAATCTTGTGAGTTAGTGTATTCTGAAAACGGTTGTGACTTCGATGAACGCTTTGATAAATATAATGTTTTCAACACCCATCTAGCTTATATTAACCATCTAGACTTCAAAACGAACAGTGGTTTTGCAAAAATGAAAACTACCTAAAAGTGTCTAAAATCGACTGGAAATCACTAAATAAGCATTTTCAAGTTTTGTTGTTTTTTCATGGTTACTTGCAAAATCTTGTGAGTTTGTGTATTCTGAAAACGGTTGTGACTTCGATGAACGCTTTGATAAATATAATGTTTTCAATACCCATCTAGCTTATATTAACCATCTAGACTTCAAAACGAACAGTGGTTTTGCAAAAATGAAAACTACCTAAAAGTGTCTAAAATCGACTGGAAATCACTAAATAAGCATTTTCAAGTTTTGTTGTTTTTTCATGGTTATTTGCAAAATCTTGTGAGTTTGTGTTTTCTGAAAACGGTTGTGACTTCGATGAACGCTTTGATAAATATAATGTTTTCAACACCCATCTAGCTTATATTAACCGTCTAGACTTCAAAACGAACAGTGGTTTTGCAAAAATGAAAACTACCTAAAAGTGTCTAAAATCGACTGGAAATCACTAAATAAGCATTTTCAAGTTTTGTTGTTTTTTCATGGTTATTTGCAAAATTTTGTGAGTTTGTGTATTCTGAAAACGGTTGTGACTTCGATGAACGCTTTGATAAATATAATGTTTTCAACACCCATCTAGCTTATATTAACCATCTAGACTTCAAAACGAACAGTGGTTTTGCAAAAATGAAAACTACCTAAAAGTGTCTAAAATCGACTGGAAATCACTAAATAAGCATTTTGAAGTTTTGTTGTTTTTTCATGGTTATTTGCCAAATGTTGTGAGTTAGTGTATTCTGAAAACGGTTGTGACTTCGATGAACGCTTTGATAAATATAATGTTTTCAATACCCATCTAGCTTATATTAACCATCTAGACTTCAAAACGAACAGTGGTTTTGCAAAAATGAAAACTACCTAAAAGTGTCTAAAATTGACTGGAAATCACTAAATAAGCATTTTCAAGTTTTGTTGTTTTTTCCTGGTTATTTGCAAAATCTTGTGAGTTTGTGTTTTCTGAAAACGGTTGTGACTTCGATGAACGCTTTGATAAATATAATGTTTTCAACACCCATCTAGCTTATATTAACCGTCTAGACTTCAAAACGAACAGTGGTTTTGCAAAAATGAAAACTACCTAAAAGTGTCTAAAATCGACTGGAAATCACGAAATAAGCATTTTCAAGTTTTGTTGTTTTTTCATGGTTATTTGCAAAATTTTGTGAGTTTGTGTTTTCTGAAAACGGTTGTGACTTCCATGAACGCTTTGATAAATATAATGTTTTCAACACCCATCTAGCTTATATTAACCATCTAGACTTCAAAACGAACAGTGGTTTTGCAAAAATGAAAACTACCTAAAAGTGTCTAAAATCGACGGGAAATCACGAAATAAGCATTTTCAAGTTTTGTTGTTTTTTCATGGTTATTTGCAAAATCTTGTGAGTTTGTGTTTTCTGAAAACGGTTGTGACTTCGATGAACGCTTTGATAAATATAATGTTTTCAACACCCATCTAGCTTATATTAACCGTCTAGACTTCAAAACGAACAGTGGTTTTGCAAAAATGAAAACTACCTAAAAGTGTCTAAAATCGACTGGAAATCACTAAATAAGCATTTTCAAGTTTTGTTGTTTTTTCATGGTTATTTGCAAAATTTTGTGAGTTAGTGTATTCTGAAAACGGTTGTGACTTCGATGAACGCTTTGATAAATATAATGTTTTCAATACCCATCTAGCTTATATTAACCATCTAGACTTCAAAACGAACAGTGGTTTTGCAAAAATGAAAACTACCTAAAAGTGTCTAAAATCGACTGGAAATCACGAAATAAGCATTTTCAAGTTTTGTTGTTTTTTCATGGTTATTTGCCAAATGTTGTGAGTTTGTGTTTTCTGAAAACGGTTGTGACTTCGATGAACGCTTTGATAAATATAATGTTTTCAACACCCATCTAGCTTATATTAACCATCTAGACTTCAAAACGAACAGTGGTTTTGCAAAAATGAAAACTACCTAAAAGTGTCTAAAATCGACTGGAAATCACGAAATAAGCATTTTCAAGTTTTGTTGTTTTTTCATGGATATTTGCAAAATCTTGTGAGTTAGTGTATTCTGAAAACGGTTGTGACTTCGATGAACGCTTTGATAAATATAATGTTTTCAACACCCATCTAGCTTATATTAACCATCTAGACTTCAAAACGAACAGTGGTTTTGCAAAAATGAAAACTACCTAAAAGTGTCTAAAATCGACTGGAAATCACTAAATAAGCATTTTCAAGTTTTGTTGATTTTTCATGGTTATTTGCAAAATCTTGTGAGTTTGTGTTTTCTTAAAACGGTTGTGACTTCGATGAACGCTTTGATAAATATAATGTTTTCAACACCCATCTAGCTAATATTAACCATCTAGACTTCAAAACGAACAGTGGTTTTGCAAAAATGAAAACTACCTAAAAGTGTCTAAAATCGACTGGAAATCACTAAATAAGCATTTTCAAGTTTTGTTGTTTTTTCATGGTTACTTGCAAAATCTTGTGAGTTTGTGTATTCTGAAAACGGTTGTGACTTCGATGAACGCTTTGATAAATATAATGTTTTCAATACCCATCTAGCTTATATTAGCCATCTAGACTTCAAAACGAACAGTGGTTTTGCAAAAATGAAAACTACCTAAAAGTGTCTAAAATCGACTGGAAATCACTAAATAAGCATTTTGAAGTTTTGTTGTTTTTTCATGGTTATTTGCCAAATGTTGTGAGTTAGTGTATTCTGAAAACGGTTGTGACTTCGATGAACGCTTTGATAAATATAATGTTTTCAACACCCATCTAGCTTATATTAACCATCTAGACTTCAAAACGAACAGTGGTTTTGCAAAAATGAAAACTACCTAAAAGTGTCTAAAATCGACTGGAAATCACGAAATAAGCATTTTCAAGTTTTGTTGATTTTTCATGGTTATTTGCAAAATCTTGTGAGTTTGTGTTTTCTGAAAACGGTTGTGACTTCGATGAACGCTTTGATAAATATAATGTTTTCAACACCCATCTAGCTAATATTAACCATCTAGACTTCAAAACGAACAGTGGTTTTGCAAAAATGAAAACTACCTAAAAGTGTCTAAAATCGACTGGAAATCACGAAATAAGCATTTTCAAGTTTTGTTGTCTTTTCATGGCTATTTGCAAAATTTTGTGAGTTAGTGTATTCTGAAAACGGTTGTGACTTCGATGAACGCTTTGATAAATATAATGTTTTCAATACCCATCTAGCTTATATTAACCATCTAGACTTCAAAACGAACAGTGGTTTTGCAAAAATGAAAACTACCTAAAAGTGTCTAAAATCGACTGGAAATCACTAAATAAGCATTTTCAAGTTTTGTTGTTTTTTCATGGTTATTTGCAAAATCTTGTGAGTTTGTGTTTTCTGAAAACGGTTGTGACTTCGATGAACGCTTTGATAAATATAATGTTTTCAACACCCATCTAGCTAATATTAACCATCTAGACTTCAAAACGAACAGTGGTTTTGCAAAAATGAAAACTACCTAAAAGTGTCTAAAATCGACTGGAAATCACGAAATAAGCATTTTCAAGTTTTGTTGTCTTTTCATGGCTATTTGCAAAATTTTGTGAGTTAGTGTATTCTGAAAACGGTTGTGACTTCGATGAACGCTTTGATAAATATAATGTTTTCAATACCCATCTAGCTTATATTAACCATCTAGACTTCAAAACGAACAGTGGTTTTGCAAAAATGAAAACTACCTAAAAGTGTCTAAAATCGACTGGAAATCACTAAATAAGCATTTTCAAGTTTTGTTGTTTTTTCATGGTTATTTGCAAAATCTTGTGAGTTTGTGTTTTCTGAAAACGGTTGTGACTTCGATGAACGCATTGATAAATATAATGTTTTCAACACCCATCTAGCTTATATTAACCGTCTAGACTTCAAAACGAACAGTGGTTTTGCAAAAATGAAAACTACCTAAAAGTGTCTAAAATCGACTGGAAATCACTAAATAAGCATTTTCAAGTTTTGTTGTTTTTTCATGGTTATTTGCAAAATTTTGTGAGTTTGTGTTTTCTGAAAACGGTTGTGACTTCGATGAACGCTTTGATAAATATAATGTTTTCAACACCCATCTAGCTTATATTAACCATCTAGACTTCAAAACGAACAGTGGTTTTGCAAAAATGAAAACTACCTAAAAGTGTCTAAAATCGACTGGAAATCACTAAATAAGCATTTTGAAGTTTTGTTGTTTTTTCATGGTTATTTGCCAAATGTTGTGAGTTAGTGTATTCTGAAAACGGTTGTGACTTCGATGAACGCTTTGATAAATATAATGTTTTCAATACCCATCTAGCTTATATTAACCATCTAGACTTCAAAACGAACAGTGGTTTTGCAAAAATGAAAACTACCTAAAAGTGTCTAAAATTGACTGGAAATCACTAAATAAGCATTTTCAAGTTTTGTTGTTTTTTCATGGTTATTTGCAAAATCTTGTGAGTTTGTGTTTTCTGAAAACGGTTGTGACTTCGATGAACGCTTTGATAAATATAATGTTTTCAACACCCATCTAGCTTATATTAACCGTCTAGACTTCAAAACGAACAGTGGTTTTGCAAAAATGAAAACTACCTAAAAGTGTCTAAAATCGACTGGAAATCACTAAATAAGCATTTTCAAGTTTTGTTGTTTTTTCATGGTTATTTGCAAAATTTTGTGAGTTTGTGTTTTCTGAAAACGGTTGTGACTTCGATGAACGCTTTGATAAATATAATGTTTTCAACACCCATCTAGCTTATATTAACCATCTAGACTTCAAAACGAACAGTGGTTTTGCAAAAATGAAAACTACCTAAAAGTGTCTAAAATCGACTGGAAATCACGAAATAAGCATTTTCAAGTTTTGTTGATTTTTCATGGTTATTTGCAAAATCTTGTGAGTTTGTGTTTTCTGAAAACGGTTGTGACTTCGATGAACGCTTTGATAAATATAATGTTTTCAACACCCATCTAGCTAATATTAACCATCTAGACTTCAAAACGAACAGTGGTTTTGCAAAAATGAAAACTACCTAAAAGTGTCTAAAATCGACTGGAAATCACTAAATAAGCATTTTGAAGTTTTGTTGTTTTTTCATGGTTATTTGCCAAATGTTGTGAGTTAGTGTATTCTGAAAACGGTTGTGACTTCGATGAACGCTTTGATAAATATAATGTTTTCAACACCCATCTAGCTTATATTAACCATCTAGACTTCAAAACGAACAGTGGTTTTGCAAAAATGAAAACTACCTAAAAGTGTCTAAAATCGACTGGAAATCACGAAATAAGCATTTTCAAGTTTTGTTGATTTTTCATGGTTATTTGCAAAATCTTGTGAGTTTGTGTTTTCTGAAAACGGTTGTGACTTCGATGAACGCTTTGATAAATATAATGTTTTCAACACCCATCTAGCTAATATTAACCATCTAGACTTCAAAACGAACAGTGGTTTTGCAAAAATGAAAACTACCTAAAAGTGTCTAAAATCGACTGGAAATCACGAAATAAGCATTTTCAAGTTTTGTTGTCTTTTCATGGCTATTTGCAAAATTTTGTGAGTTAGTGTATTCTGAAAACGGTTGTGACTTCGATGAACGCTTTGATAAATATAATGTTTTCAATACCCATCTAGCTTATATTAACCATCTAGACTTCAAAACGAACAGTGGTTTTGCAAAAATGAAAACTACCTAAAAGTGTCTAAAATCGACTGGAAATCACTAAATAAGCATTTTCAAGTTTTGTTGTTTTTTCATGGTTATTTGCAAAATCTTGTGAGTTTGTGTTTTCTGAAAACGGTTGTGACTTCGATGAACGCTTTGATAAATATAATGTTTTCAACACCCATCTAGCTAATATTAACCATCTAGACTTCAAAACGAACAGTGGTTTTGCAAAAATGAAAACTACCTAAAAGTGTCTAAAATCGACTGGAAATCACGAAATAAGCATTTTCAAGTTTTGTTGTCTTTTTATGGCTATTTGCAAAATTTTGTGAGTTAGTGTATTCTGAAAACGGTTGTGACTTCGATGAACGCTTTGATAAATATAATGTTTTCAATACCCATCTAGCTTATATTAACCATCTAGACTTCAAAACGAACAGTGGTTTTGCAAAAATGAAAACTACCTAAAAGTGTCTAAAATCGACTGGAAATCACTAAATAAGCATTTTCAAGTTTTGTTGTTTTTTCATGGTTATTTGCAAAATCTTGTGAGTTTGTGTTTTCTGAAAACGGTTGTGACTTCGATGAACGCATTGATAAATATAATGTTTTCAACACCCATCTAGCTTATATTAACCGTCTAGACTTCAAAACGAACAGTGGTTTTGCAAAAATGAAAACTACCTAAAAGTGTCTAAAATTGACTGGAAATCACTAAATAAGCATTTTCAAGTTTTGTTGTTTTTTCATGGTTATTTGCAAAATTTTGTGAGTTTGTGTTTTCTGAAAACGGTTGTGACTTCGATGAACGCTTTGATAAATATAATGTTTTCAACACCCATCTAGCTTATATTAACCATCTAGACTTCAAAACGAACAGTGGTTTTGCAAAAATGAAAACTACCTAAAAGTGTCTAAAATCGACTGGAAATCACTAAATAAGCATTTTGAAGTTTTGTTGTTTTTTCATGGTTATTTGCCAAATGTTGTGAGTTAGTGTATTCTGAAAACGGTTGTGACTTCGATGAACGCTTTGATAAATATAATGTTTTCAATACCCATCTAGCTTATATTAACCATCTAGACTTCAAAACGAACAGTGGTTTTGCAAAAATGAAAACTACCTAAAAGTGTCTAAAATTGACTGGAAATCACTAAATAAGCATTTTCAAGTTTTGTTGTTTTTTCATGGTTATTTGCAAAATTTTGTGAGTTTGTGTTTTCTGAAAACGGTTGTGACTTCGATGAACGCTTTGATAAATATAATGTTTTCAACACCCATCTAGCTTATATTAACCATCTAGACTTCAAAACGAACAGTGGTTTTGCAAAAATGAAAACTACCTAAAAGTGTCTAAAATCGACTGGAAATCACGAAATAAGCATTTTCAAGTTTTGTTGTTTTTTCATGGTTATTTGCCAAATGTTGTGAGTTTGTGTTTTCTGAAAACGGTTGTGACTTCGATGAACGCTTTGATAAATATAATGTTTTCAACACCCATCTAGCTTATATTAACCATCTAGACTTCAAAACGAACAGTGGTTTTGCAAAAATGAAAACTACCTAAAAGTGTCTAAAATCGACTGGAAATCACGAAATAAGCATTTTCAAGTTTTGTTGTTTTTTCATGGATATTTGCAAAATCTTGTGAGTTAGTGTATTCTGAAAACGGTTGTGACTTCGATGAACGCTTTGATAAATATAATGTTTTCAACACCCATCTAGACTTCAAAACGAACAGTGGTTTTGCAAAAATGAAAACTACCTAAAAGTGTCTAAAATCGACTGGAAATCACTAAATAAGCATTTTCAAGTTTTGTTGTTTTTTCATGGTTACTTGCAAAATCTTGTGAGTTTGTGTATTCTGAAAACGGTTGTGACTTCGATGAACGCTTTGATAAATATAATGTTTTCAATACCCATCTAGCTTATATTAACCATCTAGACTTCAAAACGAACAGTGGTTTTGCAAAAATGAAAACTACCTAAAAGTGTCTAAAATCGACTGGAAATCACGAAATAAGCATTTTCAAGTTTTGTTGATTTTTCATGGTTATTTGCAAAATCTTGTGAGTTTGTGTTTTCTGAAAACGGTTGTGACTTCGATGAACGCTTTGATAAATATAATGTTTTCAACACCCATCTAGCTAATATTAACCATCTAGACTTCAAAACGAACAGTGGTTTTGCAAAAATGAAAACTACCTAAAAGTGTCTAAAATCGACTGGAAATCACGAAATAAGCATTTTCAAGTTTTGTTGTTTTTTCATGGATATTTGCAAAATCTTGTGAGTTAGTGTATTCTGAAAACGGTTGTGACTTCGATGAACGCTTTGATAAATATAATGTTTTCAACACCCATCTAGCTTATATTAACCATCTAGACTTCAAAACGAACAGTGGTTTTGCAAAAATGAAAACTACCTAAAAGTGTCTAAAATCGACTGGAAATCACTAAATAAGCATTTTCAAGTTTTGTTGTTTTTTCATGGTTACTTGCAAAATCTTGTGAGTTTGTGTATTCTGAAAACGGTTGTGACTTCGATGAACGCTTTGATAAATATAATGTTTTCAATACCCATCTAGCTTATATTAACCATCTAGACTTCAAAACGAACAGTGGTTTTGCAAAAATGAAAACTACCTAAAAGTGTCTAAAATCGACTGGAAATCACGAAATAAGCATTTTCAAGTTTTGTTGATTTTTCATGGTTATTTGCAAAATCTTGTGAGTTTGTGTTTTCTGAAAACGGTTGTGACTTCGATGAACGCTTTGATAAATATAATGTTTTCAACACCCATCTAGCTAATATTAACCATCTAGACTTCAAAACGAACAGTGGTTTTGCAAAAATGAAAACTACCTAAAAGTGTCTAAAATCGACTGGAAATCACGAAATAAGCATTTTCAAGTTTTGTTGTCTTTTCATGGCTATTTGCAAAATTTTGTGAGTTAGTGTATTCTGAAAACGGTTGTGACTTCGATGAACGCTTTGATAAATATAATGTTTTCAATACCCATCTAGCTTATATTAACCATCTAGACTTCAAAACGAACAGTGGTTTTGCAAAAATGAAAACTACCTAAAAGTGTCTAAAATCGACTGGAAATCACTAAATAAGCATTTTCAAGTTTTGTTGTTTTTTCATGGTTATTTGCAAAATCTTGTGAGTTTGTGTTTTCTGAAAACGGTTGTGACTTCGATGAACGCTTTGATAAATATAATGTTTTCAACACCCATCTAGCTTATATTAACCGTCTAGACTTCAAAACGAACAGTGGTTTTGCAAAAATGAAAACTACCTAAAAGTGTCTAAAATCGACTGGAAATCACTAAATAAGCATTTTCAAGTTTTGTTGTTTTTTCATGGTTATTTGCAAAATTTTGTGAGTTTGTGTTTTCTGAAAACGGTTGTGACTTCGATGAACGCTTTGATAAATATAATGTTTTCAACACCCATCTAGCTTATATTAACCATCTAGACTTCAAAACGAACAGTGGTTTTGCAAAAATGAAAACTACCTAAAAGTGTCTAAAATCGACTGGAAATCACTAAATAAGCATTTTGAAGTTTTGTTGTTTTTTCATGGTTATTTGCCAAATGTTGTGAGTTAGTGTATTCTGAAAACGGTTGTGACTTCGATGAACGCTTTGATAAATATAATGTTTTCAATACCCATCTAGCTTATATTAACCATCTAGACTTCAAAACGAACAGTGGTTTTGCAAAAATGAAAACTACCTAAAAGTGTCTAAAATTGACTGGAAATCACTAAATAAGCATTTTCAAGTTTTGTTGTTTTTTCATGGTTATTTGCAAAATCTTGTGAGTTTGTGTTTTCTGAAAACGGTTGTGACTTCGATGAACGCTTTGATAAATATAATGTTTTCAACACCCATCTAGCTTATATTAACCGTCTAGACTTCAAAACGAACAGTGGTTTTGCAAAAATGAAAACTACCTAAAAGTGTCTAAAATCGACTGGAAATCACTAAATAAGCATTTTCAAGTTTTGTTGTTTTTTCATGGTTATTTGCAAAATTTTGTGAGTTTGTGTTTTCTGAAAACGGTTGTGACTTCGATGAACGCTTTGATAAATATAATGTTTTCAACACCCATCTAGCTTATATTAACCATCTAGACTTCAAAACGAACAGTGGTTTTGCAAAAATGAAAACCACCTAAAAGTGTCTAAAATCGACGGGAAATCACGAAATAAGCATTTTCAAGTTTTGTTGTTTTTTCATGGTTATTTGCCAAATGTTGTGAGTTAGTGTATTCTGAAAACGGTTGTGACTTCGATGAACGCTTTGATAAATATAATGTTTTCAATACCCATCTAGCTTATATTAACCATCTAGACTTCAAAACGAACAGTGGTTTTGCAAAAATGAAAACTACCTAAAAGTGTCTAAAATTGACTGGAAATCACTAAATAAGCATTTTCAAGTTTTGTTGTTTTTTCATGGTTATTTGCAAAATCTTGTGAGTTTGTGTTTTCTGAAAACGGTTGTGACTTCGATGAACGCTTTGATAAATATAATGTTTTCAACACCCATCTAGCTTATATTAACCATCTAGACTTCAAAACGAACAGTGGTTTTGCAAAAATGAAAACTACCTAAAAGTGTCTAAAATCGACTGGAAATCACGAAATAAGCATTTTCAAGTTTTGTTGTCTTTTCATGGCTATTTGCAAAATTTTGTGAGTTAGTGTATTCTGAAAACGGTTGTGACTTCGATGATCGCTTTGATAAATATAATGTTTTCAATACCCATCTAGCTTATATTAACCATCTAGACTTCAAAACGAACAGTGGTTTTGCAAAAATGAAAACTACCTAAAAGTGTCTAAAATCGACTGGAAATCACGAAATAAGCATTTTCAAGTTTTGTTGTTTTTTCATGGTTATTTGCCAAATGTTGTGAGTTTGTGTTTTCTGAAAACGGTTGTGACTTCGATGAACGCTTTGATAAATATAATGTTTTCAACACCCATCTAGCTTATATTAACCATCTAGACTTCAAAACGAACAGTGGTTTTCCAAAAATGAAAACTACCTAAAAGTGTCTAAAATCGACTGGAAATCACGAAATAAGCATTTTCAAGTTTTGTTGTTTTTTCATGGATATTTGCAAAATCTTGTGAGTTAGTGTATTCTGAAAACGGTTGTGACTTCGATGAACGCTTTGATAAATATAATGTTTTCAACACCCATCTAGCTTATATTAACCATCTAGACTTCAAAACGAACAGTGGTTTTGCAAAAATGAAAACTACCTAAAAGTGTCTAAAATCGACTGGAAATCACTAAATAAGCATTTTCAAGTTTTGTTGTTTTTTCATGGTTACTTGCAAAATCTTGTGAGTTTGTGTATTCTGAAAACGGTTGTGACTTCGATGAACGCTTTGATAAATATAATGTTTTCAATACCCATCTAGCTTATATTAACCATCTAGACTTCAAAACGAACAGTGGTTTTGCAAAAATGAAAACTACCTAAAAGTATCTAAAATCGACTGGAAATCACTAAATAAGCATTTTGAAGTTTTGTTGTTTTTTCATGGTTATTTGCCAAATGTTGTGAGTTAGTGTATTCTGAAAACGGTTGTGACTTCGATGAACGCTTTGATAAATATAATGTTTTCAACACCCATCTAGCTTATATTAACCATCTAGACTTCAAAACGAACAGTGGTTTTGCAAAAATGAAAACTACCTAAAAGTGTCTAAAATCGACTGGAAATCACGAAATAAGCATTTTGAAGTTTTGTTGATTTTTCATGGTTATTTGCAGAATCTTGTGAGTTTGTGTTTTCTGAAAACGGTTGTGACTTCGATGAACGCTTTGATAAATATAATGTTTTCAACACCCATCTAGCTAATATTAACCATCTAGACTTCAAAACGAACAGTGGTTTTGCAAAAATGAAAACTACCTAAAAGTGTCTAAAATCGACTGGAAATCACGAAATAAGCATTTTCAAGTTTTGTTGTCTTTTCATGGCTATTTGCAAAATTTTGTGAGTTAGTGTATTCTGAAAACGGTTGTGACTTCGATGAACGCTTTGATAAATATAATGTTTTCAATACCCATCTAGCTTATATTAACCATCTAGACTTCAAAACGAACAGTGGTTTTGCAAAAATGAAAACTACCTAAAAGTGTCTAAAATCGACTGGAAATCACGAAATAAGCATTTTCAAGTTTTGTTGTTTTTTCATGGTTATTTGCCAAATGTTGTGAGTTTGTGTTTTCTGAAAACGGTTGTGACTTCGATGAACGCTTTGATAAATATAATGTTTTCAACACCCATCTAGCTTATATTAACCATCTAGACTTCAAAACGAACAGTGGTTTTCCAAAAATGAAAACTACCTAAAAGTGTCTAAAATCGACTGGAAATCACTAAATAAGCATTTTGAAGTTTTGTTGTTTTTTCATGGTTATTTGCCAAATGTTGTGAGTTAGTGTATTCTGAAAACGGTTGTGACTTCGATGAACGCTTTGATAAATATAATGTTTTCAACACCCATCTAGCTTATATTAACCATCTAGACTTCAAAACGAACAGTGGTTTTGCAAAAATGAAAACTACCTAAAAGTGTCTAAAATCGACTGGAAATCACGAAATAAGCATTTTGAAGTTTTGTTGATTTTTCATGGTTATTTGCAAAATCTTGTGAGTTTGTGTTTTCTGAAAACGGTTGTGACTTCGATGAACGCTTTGATAAATATAATGTTTTCAACACCCATCTAGCTTATATTAACCATCTAGACTTCAAAACGAACAGTGGTTTTGCAAAAATGAAAACTACCTAAAAGTGTCTAAAATCGACTGGAAATCACGAAATAAGCATTTTCAAGTTTTGTTGTCTTTTCATGGCTATTTGCAAAATTTTGTGAGTTAGTGTATTCTGAAAACGGTTGTGACTTCGATGAACGCTTTGATAAATATAATGTTTTCAATACCCATCTAGCTTATATTAACCATCTAGACTTCAAAACGAACAGTGGTTTTGCAAAAATGAAAACTACCTAAAAGTGTCTAAAATCGACTGGAAATCACTAAATAAGCATTTTCAAGTTTTGTTGTTTTTTCATGGTTATTTGCAAAATTTTGTGAGTTTGTGTTTTCTGAAAACGGTTGTGACTTCGATGAACGCTTTGATAAATATAATGTTTTCAACACCCATCTAGCTTATATTAACCATCTAGACTTCAAAACGAACAGTGGTTTTGCAAAAATGAAAACTACCTAAAAGTGTCTAAAATCGACTGGAAATCACGAAATAAGCATTTTCAAGTTTTGTTGTTTTTTCATGGTTATTTGCAAAATTTTGTGAGTTATTTTTTTCTGAAAACGGTTGTGACTTCGATGAACGCTTTGATAAATATAATGTTTTCAATACACATCTAGCTTATATTAACCATCTAGACTTCAAAATGAACAGTGGTTTTGCAAAAATGAAAACTACCTAAAAGTGTCTAAAATCGACTGGAAATCACTAAATAAGCATTTTGAAGTTTTGTTGTTTTTTCATGGTTATTTGCCAAATGTTGTGAGTTAGTGTATTCTGAAAACGGTTGTGACTTCGATGAACGCTTTGATAAATATAATGTTTTCAATACCCATCTAGCTTATATTAACCATCTAGACTTCAAAACGAACAGTGGTTTTGCAAAAATGAAAACTACCTAAAAGTGTCTAAAATTGACTGGAAATCACTAAATAAGCATTTTCAAGTTTTGTTGTTTTTTCATGGTTATTTGCAAAATCTTGTGAGTTTGTGTTTTCTGAAAACGGTTGTGACTTCGATGAACGCTTTGATAAATATAATGTTTTCAACACCCATCTAGCTTATATTAACCATCTAGACTTCAAAACGAACAGTGGTTTTGCAAAAATGAAAACTACCTAAAAGTGTCTAAAATCGACTGGAAATCACGAAATAAGCATTTTCAAGTTTTGTTGTTTTTTCATGGTTATTTGCAAAATCTTGTGAGTTTGTGTTTTCTGAAAACGGTTGTGACTTCGATGAACGCTTTGATAAATATAATGTTTTCAACACCCATCTAGCTTATATTAACCATCTAGACTTCAAAACGAACAGTGGTTTTGCAAAAATGAAAACTACCTAAAAGTGTCTAAAATCGACTGGAAATCACGAAATAAGCATTTTCAAGTTTTGTTGTCTTTTCATGGCTATTTGCAAAATTTTGTGAGTTAGTGTATTCTGAAAACGGTTGTGACTTCGATGAACGCTTTGATAAATATAATGTTTTCAATACCCATCTAGCTTATATTAACCATCTAGACTTCAAAACGAACAGTGGTTTTGCAAAAATGAAAACTACCTAAAAGTGTCTAAAATCGACTGGAAATCACTAAATAAGCATTTTGAAGTTTTGTTGTTTTTTCATGGTTATTTGCCAAATGTTGTGAGTTAGTGTATTCTGAAAACGGTTGTGACTTCGATGAACGCTTTGATAAATATAATGTTTTCAACACCCATCTAGCTTATATTAACCATCTAGACTTCAAAACGAACAGTGGTTTTGCAAAAATGAAAACTACCTAAAAGTGTCTAAAATCGACTGGAAATCACGAAATAAGCATTTTCAAGTTTTGTTGATTTTTCATGGTTATTTGCAAAATCTTGTGAGTTTGTGTTTTCTGAAAACGGTTGTGACTTCGATGAACGCTTTGATAAATATAATGTTTTCAACACCCATCTAGCTAATATTAACCATCTAGACTTCAAAACGAACAGTGGTTTTGCAAAAATGAAAACTACCTAAAAGTGTCTAAAATCGACTGGAAATCACGAAATAAGCATTTTCAAGTTTTGTTGTCTTTTCATGGCTATTTGCAAAATTTTGTGAGTTAGTGTATTCTGAAAACGGTTGTGACTTCGATGAACGCTTTGATAAATATAATGTTTTCAATACCCATCTAGCTTATATTAACCATCTAGACTTCAAAACGAACAGTGGTTTTGCAAAAATGAAAACTACCTAAAAGTGTCTAAAATCGACTGGAAATCACTAAATAAGCATTTTCAAGTTTTGTTGTTTTTTCATGGTTATTTGCAAAATCTTGTGAGTTTGTGTTTTCTGAAAACGGTTGTGACTTCGATGAACGCTTTGATAAATATAATGTTTTCAACACCCATCTAGCTTATATTAACCATCTAGACTTCAAAACGAACAGTGGTTTTGCAAAAATGAAAACTACCTAAAAGTGTCTAAAATCGACTGGAAATCACGAAATAAGCATTTTCAAGTTTTGTTGTTTTTTCATGGTTATTTGCAAAATCTTGTGAGTTTGTGTTTTCTGAAAACGGTTGTGACTTCGATGAACGCTTTGATAAATATAATGTTTTCAACACCCATCTAGCTTATATTAACCATCTAGACTTCAAAACGAACAGTGGTTTTGCAAAAATGAAAACTACCTAAAAGTGTCTAAAATCGACTGGAAATCACGAAATAAGCATTTTCAAGTTTTGTTGTCTTTTCATGGCTATTTGCAAAATTTTGTGAGTTAGTGTATTCTGAAAACGGTTGTGACTTCGATGAACGCTTTGATAAATATAATGTTTTCAATACCCATCTAGCTTATATTAACCATCTAGACTTCAAAACGAACAGTGGTTTTGCAAAAATGAAAACTACCTAAAAGTGTCTAAAATCGACTGGAAATCACTAAATAAGCATTTTGAAGTTTTGTTGTTTTTTCATGGTTATTTGCCAAATGTTGTGAGTTAGTGTATTCTGAAAACGGTTGTGACTTCGATGAACGCTTTGATAAATATAATGTTTTCAACACCCATCTAGCTTATATTAACCATCTAGACTTCAAAACGAACAGTGGTTTTGCAAAAATGAAAACTACCTAAAAGTGTCTAAAATCGACTGGAAATCACGAAATAAGCATTTTCAAGTTTTGTTGATTTTTCATGGTTATTTGCAAAATCTTGTGAGTTTGTGTTTTCTGAAAACGGTTGTGACTTCGATGAACGCTTTGATAAATATAATGTTTTCAACACCCATCTAGCTAATATTAACCATCTAGACTTCAAAACGAACAGTGGTTTTGCAAAAATGAAAACTACCAAAAAGTGTCTAAAATCGACTGGAAATCACGAAATAAGCATTTTCAAGTTTTGTTGTCTTTTCATGGCTATTTGCAAAATTTTGTGAGTTAGTGTATTCTGAAAACGGTTGTGACTTCGATGAACGCTTTGATAAATATAATGTTTTCAATACCCATCTAGCTTATATTAACCATCTAGACTTCAAAACGAACAGTGGTTTTGCAAAAATGAAAACTACCTAAAAGTGTCTAAAATCGACTGGAAATCACGAAATAAGCATTTTCAAGTTTTGTTGTTTTTTCATGGTTATTTGCCAAATGTTGTGAGTTAGTGTATTCTGAAAACGGTTGTGACTTCGATGAACGCTTTGATAAATATAATGTTTTCAATACCCATCTAGCTTATATTAACCATCTAGACTTCAAAACGAACAGTGGTTTTGCAAAAATGAAAACTACCTAAAAGTGTCTAAAATTGACTGGAAATCACTAAATAAGCATTTTCAAGTTTTGTTGTTTTTTCATGGTTATTTGCAAAATCCTGTGAGTTTGTGTTTTCTGAAAACGGTTGTGACTTCGATGAACGCTTTGATAAATATAATGTTTTCAACACCCATCTAGCTTATATTAACCATCTAGACTTCAAAACGAACAGTGGTTTTGCAAAAATGAAAACCACCTAAAAGTGTCTAAAATCGACGGGAAATCACGAAATAAGCATTTTCAAGTTTTGTTGTTTTTTCATGGTTATTTGCAAAATTTTGTGAGTTATTTTTTTCTGAAAACGGTTGTGACTTCGATGAACGCTTTGATAAATATAATGTTTTCAATACCCATCTAGCTTATATTAACCATCTAGACTTCAAAACGAACAGTGGTTTTGCAAAAATGAAAACTACCTAAAAGTGTCTAAAATTGACTGGAAATCACTAAATAAGCATTTTCAAGTTTTGTTGTTTTTTCATGGTTATTTGCAAAATCTTGTGAGTTTGTGTTTTCTGAAAACGGTTGTGACTTCGATGAACGCTTTGATAAATATAATGTTTTCAACACCCATCTAGCTTATATTAACCATCTAGATTTCAAAACGAACAGTGGTTTTGCAAAAATGAAAACTACCTAAAAGTGTCTAAAATCGACTGGAAATCACGAAATAAGCATTTTCAAGTTTTGTTGTCTTTTCATGGCTATTTGCAAAATTTTGTGAGTTAGTGTATTCTGAAAACGGTTGTGACTTCGATGATCGCTTTGATAAATATAATGTTTTCAATACCCATCTAGCTTATATTAACCATCTAGACTTCAAAACGAACAGTGGTTTTGCAAAAATGAAAACTACCTAAAAGTGTCTAAAATCGACTGGAAATCACGAAATAAGCATTTTCAAGTTTTGTTGTTTTTTCATGGTTATTTGCCAAATGTTGTGAGTTATTTTTTTCTGAAAACGGTTGTGACTTCGATGAACGCTTTGATAAATATAATGTTTTCAATACCCATCTAGCTTATATTAACCATCTAGACTTCAAAACGAACAGTGGTTTTGCAAAAATGAAAACTACCTAAAAGTGTCTAAAATTGACTGGAAATCACTAAATAAGCATTTTCAAGTTTTGTTGTTTTTTCATGGTTATTTGCAAAATCTTGTGAGTTTGTGTTTTCTGAAAACGGTTGTGACTTCGATGAACGCTTTGATAAATATAATGTTTTCAACACCCATCTAGCTTATATTAACCATCTAGACTTCAAAACGAACAGTGGTTTTGCAAAAATGAAAACTACCTAAAAGTGTCTAAAATCGACTGGAAATCACGAAATAAGCATTTTCAAGTTTTGTTGTCTTTTCATGGCTATTTGCAAAATTTTGTGAGTTAGTGTATTCTGAAAACGGTTGTGACTTCGATGATCGCTTTGATAAATATAATGTTTTCAATACCCATCTAGCTTATATTAACCATCTAGACTTCAAAACGAACAGTGGTTTTGCAAAAATGAAAACTACCTAAAAGTGTCTAAAATCGACTGGAAATCACGAAATAAGCATTTTCAAGTTTTGTTGTTTTTTCATGGTTATTTGCCAAATGTTGTGAGTTTGTGTTTTCTGAAAACGGTTGTGACTTCGATGAACGCTTTGATAAATATAATGTTTTCAACACCCATCTAGCTTATATTAACCATCTAGACTTCAAAACGAACAGTGGTTTTCCAAAAATGAAAACTACCTAAAAGTGTCTAAAATCGACTGGAAATCACGAAATAAGCATTTTCAAGTTTTGTTGTTTTTTCATGGATATTTGCAAAATCTTGTGAGTTAGTGTATTCTGAAAACGGTTGTGACTTCGATGAACGCTTTGATAAATATAATGTTTTCAACACCCATCTAGCTTATATTAACCATCTAGACTTCAAAACGAACAGTGGTTTTGCAAAAATGAAAACTACCTAAAAGTGTCTAAAATCGACTGGAAATCACTAAATAAGCATTTTCAAGTTTTGTTGTTTTTTCATGGTTACTTGCAAAATCTTGTGAGTTTGTGTATTCTGAAAACGGTTGTGACTTCGATGAACGCTTTGATAAATATAATGTTTTCAATACCCATCTAGCTTATATTAACCATCTAGACTTCAAAACGAACAGTGGTTTTGCAAAAATGAAAACTACCTAAAAGTGTCTAAAATCGACTGGAAATCACTAAATAAGCATTTTGAAGTTTTGTTGTTTTTTCATGGTTATTTGCCAAATGTTGTGAGTTAGTGTATTCTGAAAACGGTTGTGACTTCGATGAACGCTTTGATAAATATAATGTTTTCAACACCCATCTAGCTTATATTAACCATCTAGACTTCAAAACGAACAGTGGTTTTGCAAAAATGAACACTACCTAAAAGTGTCTAAAATCGACTGGAAATCACGAAATAAGCATTTTGAAGTTTTGTTGATTTTTCATGGTTATTTGCAAAATCTTGTGAGTTTGTGTTTTCTGAAAACGGTTGTGACTTCGATGAACGCTTTGATAAATATAATGTTTTCAACACCCATCTAGCTAATATTAACCATCTAGACTTCAAAACGAACAGTGGTTTTGCAAAAATGAAAACTACCTAAAAGTGTCTAAAATCGACTGGAAATCACGAAATAAGCATTTTCAAGTTTTGTTGTCTTTTCATGGCTATTTGCAAAATTTTGTGAGTTAGTGTTTTCTGAAAACGGTTGTGACTTCGATGAACGCTTTGATAAATATAATGTTTTCAATACCCATCTAGCTTATATTAACCATCTAGACTTCAAAACGAACAGTGGTTTTCCAAAAATGAAAACTACCTAAAAGTGTCTAAAATCGACTGGAAATCACTAAATAAGCATTTTGAAGTTTTGTTGTTTTTTCATGGTTATTTGCCAAATGTTGTGAGTTAGTGTATTCTGAAAACGGTTGTGACTTCGATGAACGCTTTGATAAATATAATGTTTTCAACACCCATCTAGCTTATATTAACCATCTAGACTTCAAAACGAACAGTGGTTTTGCAAAAATGAAAACTACCTAAAAGTGTCTAAAATCGACTGGAAATCACGAAATAAGCATTTTGAAGTTTTGTTGATTTTTCATGGTTATTTGCAAAATCTTGTGAGTTTGTGTTTTCTGAAAACGGTTGTGACTTCGATGAACGCTTTGATAAATATAATGTTTTCAACACCCATCTAGCTTATATTAACCATCTAGACTTCAAAACGAACAGTGGTTTTGCAAAAATGAAAACTACCTAAAAGTGTCTAAAATCGACTGGAAATCACTAAATAAGCATTTTGAAGTTTTGTTGTTTTTTCATGGTTATTTGCCAAATGTTGTGAGTTAGTGTATTCTGAAAACGGTTGTGACTTCGATGAACGCTTTGATAAATATAATGTTTTCAATACCCATCTAGCTTATATTAACCATCTAGACTTCAAAACGAACAGTGGTTTTGCAAAAATGAAAACTACCTAAAAGTGTCTAAAATTGACTGGAAATCACTAAATAAGCATTTTCAAGTTTTGTTGTTTTTTCATGGTTATTTGCAAAATCTTGTGAGTTTGTGTTTTCTGAAAACGGTTGTGACTTCGATGAACGCTTTGATAAATATAATGTTTTCAACACCCATCTAGCTTATATTAACCGTCTAGACTTCAAAACGAACAGTGGTTTTGCAAAAATGAAAACTACCTAGAAGTGTCTAAAATCGACTGGAAATCACTAAATAAGCATTTTCAAGTTTTGTTGTTTTTTCATGGTTATTTGCAAAATTTTGTGAGATTGTGTTTTCTGAAAACGGTTGTGACTTCGATGAACGCTTTGATAAATATAATGTTTTCAACACCCATCTAGCTTATATTAACCATCTAGACTTCAAAACGAACAGTGGTTTTGCAAAAATGAAAACCACCTAAAAGTGTCTAAAATCGACGGGAAATCACGAAATAAGCATTTTCAAGTTTTGTTGTTTTTTCATGGTTATTTGCAAAATTTTGTGAGTTATTTTTTTCTGAAAACGGTTGTGACTTCGATGAACGCTTTGATAAATATAATGTTTTCAATACCCATCTAGCTTATATTAACCATCTAGACTTCAAAATGAACAGTGGTTTTGCAAAAATGAAAACTACCTAAAAGTGTCTAAAATCGACTGGAAATCACTAAATAAGCATTTTGAAGTTTTGTTGTTTTTTCATGGTTATTTGCCAAATGTTGTGAGTTAGTGTATTCTGAAAACGGTTGTGACTTCGATGAACGCTTTGATAAATATAATGTTTTCAATACCCATCTAGCTTATATTAACCATCTAGACTTCAAAACGAACAGTGGTTTTGCAAAAATGAAAACTACCTAAAAGTGTCTAAAATTGACTGGAAATCACTAAATAAGCATTTTCAAGTTTTGTTGTTTTTTCATGGTTATTTGCAAAATCTTGTGAGTTTGTGTTTTCTGAAAACGGTTGTGACTTCGATGAACGCTTTGATAAATATAATGTTTTCAACACCCATCTAGCTTATATTAACCATCTAGACTTCAAAACGAACAGTGGTTTTGCAAAAATGAAAACTACCTAAAAGTGTCTAAAATCGACTGGAAATCACGAAATAAGCATTTTCAAGTTTTGTTGTCTTTTCATGGCTATTTGCAAAATTTTGTGAGTTAGTGTATTCTGAAAACGGTTGTGACTTCGATGATCGCTTTGATAAATATAATGTTTTCAATACCCATCTAGCTTATATTAACCATCTAGACTTCAAAACGAACAGTGGTTTTGCAAAAATGAAAACTACCTAAAAGTGTCTAAAATCGACTGGAAATCACGAAATAAGCATTTTCAAGTTTTGTTGTTTTTTCATGGTTATTTGCCAAATGTTGTGAGTTTGTGTTTTCTGAAAACGGTTGTGACTTCGATGAACGCTTTGATAAATATAATGTTTTCAACACCCATCTAGCTTATATTAACCATCTAGACTTCAAAACGAACAGTGGTTTTCCAAAAATGAAAACTACCTAAAAGTGTCTAAAATCGACTGGAAATCACGAAATAAGCATTTTCAAGTTTTGTTGTTTTTTCATGGATATTTGCAAAATCTTGTGAGTTAGTGTATTCTGAAAACGGTTGTGACTTCGATGAACGCTTTGATAAATATAATGTTTTCAACACCCATCTAGCTTATATTAACCATCTAGACTTCAAAACGAACAGTGGTTTTGCAAAAATGAAAACTACCTAAAAGTGTCTAAAATCGACTGGAAATCACTAAATAAGCATTTTCAAGTTTTGTTGTTTTTTCATGGTTACTTGCAAAATCTTGTGAGTTTGTGTATTCTGAAAACGGTTGTGACTTCGATGAACGCTTTGATAAATATAATGTTTTCAATACCCATCTAGCTTATATTAACCATCTAGACTTCAAAACGAACAGTGGTTTTGCAAAAATGAAAACTACCTAAAAGTGTCTAAAATCGACTGGAAATCACTAAATAAGCATTTTGAAGTTTTGTTGTTTTTTCATGGTTATTTGCCAAATGTTGTGAGTTAGTGTATTCTGAAAACGGTTGTGACTTCGATGAACGCTTTGATAAATATAATGTTTTCAACACCCATCTAGCTTATATTAACCATCTAGACTTCAAAACGAACAGTGGTTTTGCAAAAATGAAAACTACCTAAAAGTGTCTAAAATCGACTGGAAATCACGAAATAAGCATTTTGAAGTTTTGTTGATTTTTCATGGTTATTTGCAGAATCTTGTGAGTTTGTGTTTTCTGAAAACGGTTGTGACTTCGATGAACGCTTTGATAAATATAATGTTTTCAACACCCATCTAGCTAATATTAACCATCTAGACTTCAAAACGAACAGTGGTTTTGCAAAAATGAAAACTACCTAAAAGTGTCTAAAATCGACTGGAAATCACGAAATAAGCATTTTCAAGTTTTGTTGTCTTTTCATGGCTATTTGCAAAATTTTGTGAGTTAGTGTATTCTGAAAACGGTTGTGACTTCGATGAACGCTTTGATAAATATAATGTTTTCAATACCCATCTAGCTTATATTAACCATCTAGACTTCAAAACGAACAGTGGTTTTGCAAAAATGAAAACTACCTAAAAGTGTCTAAAATCGACTGGAAATCACGAAATAAGCATTTTCAAGTTTTGTTGTTTTTTCATGGTTATTTGCCAAATGTTGTGAGTTTGTGTTTTCTGAAAACGGTTGTGACTTCGATGAACGCTTTGATAAATATAATGTTTTCAACACCCATCTAGCTTATATTAACCATCTAGACTTCAAAACGAACAGTGGTTTTGCAAAAATGAAAACTACCTAAAAGTGTCTAAAATCGACTGGAAATCACGAAATAAGCATTTTCAAGTTTTGTTGTCTTTTCATGGCTATTTGCAAAATTTTGTGAGTTAGTGTATTCTGAAAACGGTTGTGACTTCGATGAACGCTTTGATAAATATAATGTTTTCAATACCCATCTAGCTTATATTAACCATCTAGACTTCAAAACGAACAGTGGTTTTGCAAAAATGAAAACTACCTAAAAGTGTCTAAAATCGACTGGAAATCACTAAATAAGCATTTTCAAGTTTTGTTGTTTTTTCATGGTTATTTGCAAAATTTTGTGAGTTTGTGTTTTCTGAAAACGGTTGTGACTTCGATGAACGCTTTGATAAATATAATGTTTTCAACACCCATCTAGCTTATATTAACCATCTAGACTTCAAAACGAACAGTGGTTTTCCAAAAATGAAAACTACCTAAAAGTGTCTAAAATCGACTGGAAATCACTAAATAAGCATTTTGAAGTTTTGTTGTTTTTTCATGGTTATTTGCCAAATGTTGTGAGTTAGTGTATTCTGAAAACGGTTGTGACTTCGATGAACGCTTTGATAAATATAATGTTTTCAACACCCATCTAGCTTATATTAACCATCTAGACTTCAAAACGAACAGTGGTTTTGCAAAAATGAAAACTACCTAAAAGTGTCTAAAATCGACTGGAAATCACGAAATAAGCATTTTGAAGTTTTGTTGATTTTTCATGGTTATTTGCAAAATCTTGTGAGTTTGTGTTTTCTGAAAACGGTTGTGACTTCGATGAACGCTTTGATAAATATAATGTTTTCAACACCCATCTAGCTTATATTAACCATCTAGACTTCAAAACGAACAGTGGTTTTGCAAAAATGAAAACTACCTAAAAGTGTCTAAAATCGACTGGAAATCACGAAATAAGCATTTTCAAGTTTTGTTGTCTTTTCATGGCTATTTGCAAAATTTTGTGAGTTAGTGTATTCTGAAAACGGTTGTGACTTCGATGAACGCTTTGATAAATATAATGTTTTCAATACCCATCTAGCTTATATTAACCATCTAGACTTCAAAACGAACAGTGGTTTTGCAAAAATGAAAACTACCTAAAAGTGTCTAAAATCGACTGGAAATCACGAAATAAGCATTTTCAAGTTTTGTTGTTTTTTCATGGTTATTTGCCAAATGTTGTGAGTTTGTGTTTTCTGAAAACGGTTGTGACTTCGATGAACGCTTTGATAAATATAATGTTTTCAACACCCATCTAGCTTATATTAACCATCTAGACTTCAAAACGAACAGTGGTTTTGCAAAAATGAAAACTACCTAAAAGTGTCTAAAATCGACTGGAAATCACGAAATAAGCATTTTCAAGTTTTGTTGTCTTTTCATGGCTATTTGCAAAATTTTGTGAGTTAGTGTATTCTGAAAACGGTTGTGACTTCGATGAACGCTTTGATAAATATAATGTTTTCAATACCCATCTAGCTTATATTAACCATCTAGACTTCAAAACGAACAGTGGTTTTGCAAAAATGAAAACTACCTAAAAGTGTCTAAAATCGACTGGAAATCACTAAATAAGCATTTTCAAGTTTTGTTGTTTTTTCATGGTTATTTGCAAAATTTTGTGAGTTTGTGTTTTCTGAAAACGGTTGTGACTTCGATGAACGCTTTGATAAATATAATGTTTTCAACACCCATCTAGCTTATATTAACCATCTAGACTTCAAAACGAACAGTGGTTTTCCAAAAATGAAAACTACCTAAAAGTGTCTAAAATCGACTGGAAATCACTAAATAAGCATTTTGAAGTTTTGTTGTTTTTTCATGGTTATTTGCCAAATGTTGTGAGTTAGTGTATTCTGAAAACGGTTGTGACTTCGATGAACGCTTTGATAAATATAATGTTTTCAACACCCATCTAGCTTATATTAACCATCTAGACTTCAAAACGAACAGTGGTTTTGCAAAAATGAAAACTACCTAAAAGTGTCTAAAATCGACTGGAAATCACGAAATAAGCATTTTGAAGTTTTGTTGATTTTTCATGGTTATTTGCAAAATCTTGTGAGTTTGTGTTTTCTGAAAACGGTTGTGACTTCGATGAACGCTTTGATAAATATAATGTTTTCAACACCCATCTAGCTTATATTAACCATCTAGACTTCAAAACGAACAGTGGTTTTGCAAAAATGAAAACTACCTAAAAGTGTCTAAAATCGACTGGAAATCACGAAATAAGCATTTTCAAGTTTTGTTGTCTTTTCATGGCTATTTGCAAAATTTTGTGAGTTAGTGTATTCTGAAAACGGTTGTGACTTCGATGAACGCTTTGATAAATATAATGTTTTCAATACCCATCTAGCTTATATTAACCATCTAGACTTCAAAACGAACAGTGGTTTTGCAAAAATGAAAACTACCTAAAAGTGTCTAAAATCGACTGGAAATCACGAAATAAGCATTTTCAAGTTTTGTTGTTTTTTCATGGTTATTTGCAAAATTTTGTGAGTTATTTTTTTCTGAAAACGGTTGTGACTTCGATGAACGCTTTGATAAATATAATGTTTTCAATACACATCTAGCTTATATTAACCATCTAGACTTCAAAACGAACAGTGGTTTTGCAAAAATGAAAACTACCTAAAAGTGTCTAAAATCGACTGGAAATCACTAAATAAGCATTTTGAAGTTTTGTTGTTTTTTCATGGTTATTTGCCAAATGTTGTGAGTTAGTGTATTCTGAAAACGGTTGTGACTTCGATGAACGCTTTGATAAATATAATGTTTTCAATACCCATCTAGCTTATATTAACCATCTAGACTTCAAAACGAACAGTGGTTTTGCAAAAATGAAAACTACCTAAAAGTGTCTAAAATTGACTGGAAATCACTAAATAAGCATTTTCAAGTTTTGTTGTTTTTTCATGGTTATTTGCAAAATCTTGTGAGTTTGTGTTTTCTGAAAACGGTTGTGACTTCGATGAACGCTTTGATAAATATAATGTTTTCAACACCCATCTAGCTTATATTAACCATCTAGACTTCAAAACGAACAGTGGTTTTGCAAAAATGAAAACTACCTAAAAGTGTCTAAAATCGACTGGAAATCACGAAATAAGCATTTTCAAGTTTTGTTGTTTTTTCATGGTTATTTGCAAAATCTTGTGAGTTTGTGTTTTCTGAAAACGGTTGTGACTTCGATGAACGCTTTGATAAATATAATGTTTTCAACACCCATCTAGCTTATATTAACCATCTAGACTTCAAAACGAACAGTGGTTTTGCAAAAATGAAAACTACCTAAAAGTGTCTAAAATCGACTGGAAATCACGAAATAAGCATTTTCAAGTTTTGTTGTCTTTTCATGGCTATTTGCAAAATTTTGTGAGTTAGTGTATTCTGAAAACGGTTGTGACTTCGATGAACGCTTTGATAAATATAATGTTTTCAATACCCATCTAGCTTATATTAACCATCTAGACTTCAAAACGAACAGTGGTTTTGCAAAAATGAAAACTACCTAAAAGTGTCTAAAATCGACTGGAAATCACTAAATAAGCATTTTGAAGTTTTGTTGTTTTTTCATGGTTATTTGCCAAATGTTGTGAGTTAGTGTATTCTGAAAACGGTTGTGACTTCGATGAACGCTTTGATAAATATAATGTTTTCAACACCCATCTAGCTAATATTAACCATCTAGACTTCAAAACGAACAGTGGTTTTGCAAAAATGAAAACTACCTAAAAGTGTCTAAAATCGACTGGAAATCACGAAATAAGCATTTTCAAGTTTTGTTGTCTTTTCATGGCTATTTGCAAAATTTTGTGAGTTAGTGTATTCTGAAAACGGTTGTGACTTCGATGAACGCTTTGATAAATATAATGTTTTCAATACCCATCTAGCTTATATTAACCATCTAGACTTCAAAACGAACAGTGGTTTTGCAAAAATGAAAACTACCTAAAAGTGTCTAAAATCGACTGGAAATCACTAAATAAGCATTTTCAAGTTTTGTTGTTTTTTCATGGTTATTTGCAAAATCTTGTGAGTTTGTGTTTTCTGAAAACGGTTGTGACTTCGATGAACGCTTTGATAAATATAATGTTTTCAACACCCATCTAGCTTATATTAACCATCTAGACTTCAAAACGAACAGTGGTTTTGCAAAAATGAAAACTACCTAAAAGTGTCTAAAATCGACTGGAAATCACGAAATAAGCATTTTCAAGTTTTGTTGTTTTTTCATGGTTATTTGCAAAATCTTGTGAGTTTGTGTTTTCTGAAAACGGTTGTGACTTCGATGAACGCTTTGATAAATATAATGTTTTCAACACCCATCTAGCTTATATTAACCATCTAGACTTCAAAACGAACAGTGGTTTTGCAAAAATGAAAACTACCTAAAAGTGTCTAAAATCGACTGGAAATCACGAAATAAGCATTTTCAAGTTTTGTTGTCTTTTCATGGCTATTTGCAAAATTTTGTGAGTTAGTGTATTCTGAAAACGGTTGTGACTTCGATGAACGCTTTGATAAATATAATGTTTTCAATACCCATCTAGCTTATATTAACCATCTAGACTTCAAACCGAACAGTGGTTTTGCAAAAATGAAAACTACCTAAAAGTGTCTAAAATCGACTGGAAATCACTAAATAAGCATTTTGAAGTTTTGTTGTTTTTTCATGGTTATTTGCCAAATGTTGTGAGTTAGTGTATTCTGAAAACGGTTGTGACTTCGATGAACGCTTTGATAAATATAATGTTTTCAACACCCATCTAGCTTATATTAACCATCTAGACTTCAAAACGAACAGTGGTTTTGCAAAAATGAAAACTACCTAAAAGTGTCTAAAATCGACTGGAAATCACGAAATAAGCATTTTCAAGTTTTGTTGATTTTTCATGGTTATTTGCAAAATCTTGTGAGTTTGTGTTTTCTGAAAACGGTTGTGACTTCGATGAACGCTTTGATAAATATAATGTTTTCAACACCCATCTAGCTAATATTAACCATCTAGACTTCAAAACGAACAGTGGTTTTGCAAAAATGAAAACTACCAAAAAGTGTCTAAAATCGACTGGAAATCACGAAATAAGCATTTTCAAGTTTTGTTGTCTTTTCATGGCTATTTGCAAAATTTTGTGAGTTAGTGTATTCTGAAAACGGTTGTGACTTCGATGAACGCTTTGATAAATATAATGTTTTCAATACCCATCTAGCTTATATTAACCATCTAGACTTCAAAACGAACAGTGGTTTTGCAAAAATGAAAACTACCTAAAAGTGTCTAAAATCGACTGGAAATCACGAAATAAGCATTTTCAAGTTTTGTTGTTTTTTCATGGTTATTTGCCAAATGTTGTGAGTTAGTGTATTCTGAAAACGGTTGTGACTTCGATGAACGCTTTGATAAATATAATGTTTTCAATACCCATCTAGCTTATATTAACCATCTAGACTTCAAAACGAACAGTGGTTTTGCAAAA